>NW_009607658.1:0-57700 GCF_000690535.1 Cariama cristata | reverse complement strand
AAACACCCAAGTCGTGTGGTAGCGAGCTGAGTTACTTCAGATAGTCTTTGTCTCTCTGGAGTATCCCAGTCTCAGATTAAATATGGCGTTAAAAGCTGCACTAATTTGCTTGTGAGTTAGGATCAGGGATTACTTAGCTCTGTAACTGACCTCCTTATATATATAAAATATACATAAATCTTCCACTTTAGAGCAGGAAGAACTTTAGCAATAGTATTATCAAATATTTTATTCTGTTGATACTTTAGTCATTTATATATTCTGTCCATACTTTTTTTTGTTAACTATATCTTCTACAGTAAGCGCTTAACTTACGCTCTACACTTTCGTGGATCCACCTCAAATTTCACAATTTTCCGAAAGGTGGTCTGAATCCCAACAGGTTTGGTCGTGACAGGGTTACTGCCGACAGTACTGCCAAGCGCTCTGCCACACGCTGCTGCTGCCCACCCTCAGGTTTCCATCCCAGCCCTCACTGGTGTCTTTGCCTGCCCCCAGGTTTCCATCCTGGCCCTCAGGTTTCCATCCTGGCCCTCAGGTTTCCATCCCGGCCCTCAGGTTTCCATCCCATCCCTCACTGGTGTCTCAGACCCCGGCTAAGAGATCTGTGGACCAGAGGGGCTTGGCCAGATGTCTCCGCAGGTGAGCTGCTGAGCAGTTACCCAACAGGCATCTCAGAGTCCCAGGCAAGGATCTTGAAGAGCCAAATGACCAACAAGCCCACTGCCTTTGGCCACATTATTAGAGTTCTCTGTTGTTTGCATAATGGTTAGATGAGTACCTAAATTTAGTCAATCTAATTATAATATTTTTAGAAATCACAGAGTTTTCTTTTGTCTCAGGAGTAGATTTGTTCTCAATTGGTTGAGGCAACAGTACTACAGGCCTCCCTTTCTTTGACAAAGAGCTAGCAAACAGCAGACTTGAGTGACAAGACTCCTCACTTGAGTGAAAGCAAAGTGCAGGTGATCTCTCTAAATACATACAATTTGGCAGGAATCCCTTCAGAACCCCTGCAGTTGTCTAGCATGAGGAGAGAACTCCCTCTGACCTTTTTATGTTCTGAAGATTAATGTGAAAAATCGGGGCTGTCCAATTTGTTGCTCAGCAAGCACAGTATGGGTTATATTATCAGAGTTTTATTCAGGGTTGGAAGTGGCTGGACATAAAAGAAGCAAGCAAAAAGAAGACCTGTGATGGGACAGCTCAACAGGGACTGAAAGGCGTCATCCTCCAGTTTACATCTGTCCAGTCATGATTTGGATGGCGTGCCTTAGACACTACGGAAATATTAGAGGATAAAGGCTGTAACTAATTTTATGTTTTGATTTTTCAATTCTTACAGCTACTCTGGTCATGCTACAAAGTGAAATATGATTGGTTTGTTTTTCAGATCAACTAAACTGTTAATGAGTGCTGGCAGCAGTGAAGAAGATATAGACGACATTATTGATGAAATCTGTAATGACAGCAGCTTTGTGAAAATGCCTCTGGTGAGTAGGAGTCTGGAGAAATGCGGAACGGATGAGGTTCAGCGGTGGAAAGAAAAGCACCACAAACTAAAACAGTTTTAAAGCAAAAAATGTACTTAAACAAGCTGTCGGGTAAACCTGGAAAATAAAACAGAAAGGAAAATGCAGCAATCCTATAGTGAGGAACAGGAAGCACATAAAGTGATGGTCTTACCCAGGCAGTAACTGGCAATTAAAAGAAATAGTAGTTCAAGATAGAGCATAGTGTCAAATATCACGGAATCATGGAATGGTTGAGGCTGGCAGGATCTCTGGAGGTCATCTGATCCAACCCCCTGCTCAAGCAGGGCCACCTGGAGCTGGTTGCCCAGGACCATGTCCACATGGCTTTTGAATAGCTCTAAGGAGGGAGACCCCAGAGTCTCTCTAAGTAACCTATTCCAGTGTTTGAGCACCCTCACAAGAAGTAAAGAAGCTTTTTCATATATTTAACTGGAATTTCTTGTATTTCAATTTGTGCCCATTACCTCTCTTGTCAGTGGGTCCCACTGAGAAGAGTCTGGCTATGTCTTCTTTATTCTTCCTCATCATGTGTTTTTATACATTGATAAGATTCTCCTGACCCCTGTCTTCTCCAGGCTAAATAATTCCAGCTCTCTTAGCTTCTACTTCTATGTCAGATGGTCTAAGTCCTTAACCACCATTATGTCCGTATCTCTTTTGTACTGGGCACAACACTCCAGACGTGTCTATGAGGCCATATCTGGAGTACTGTGTCCAATTCTGGGCTCCCCAGTACAGGAAAGAGACAGAACTACTGGAGAGCCTCCAGCAAAGGGCTGTGGAGATGATCAAGAGACTGGTGAATTTTCATATGAGGACAGACTGAGAGAGCTGGGACTGTTCAACCTGGAGAAGAGAAGGCTCCAGGAGGATCTTATCAATGTGTGTGAATACCTGATGAGTGGAGTAAAGAAGGGGCCGGACTCTCCTCTGTAGCGCCTAGTGACAGGACAAGAGGCAATGGGCACAAACTGAAACATGTGAAATTCCATCTGTACACAAGAAAACACTGTTTTACAGCAAGGGTGGTCAAACATTGGGACAGGCTGCCCAGAGAGGTTGTGGAGTCTCTGTCTGTGGAGATTTTCAAATCCCAGCTGGACACAGTCCTGGGCAAGCTGCTGAAGCTGACCTTGCTTTGAGCAGGGGGTTGGCCTAGATGATTTCAAGAGGTCCCTTCCAACCAAAATGATTCTGTGATTCTGTCTCACCAGTGCTGAATAGAGAGGGAGGATCACCTCTCTTCACCTGCTGGCAACGTCCCTCCTAACATAGCCCAGGATGTTATTGGCCACCTGCGCCGCAAGGGCACACTACTGGCTCATGGTCAACTAACCATCGACTGAATTTCCTATGGCCCTTCTCCACAAAGGTGCTTTCCAGCTGGTCAGCCCACAGTGTGCTCTGGTGCATGAGGCTTATTCCTCCCCAGAGGTGGGAGGTTGCGTTTCCCCTTAGTTGAACTTCAAGAGATTCCTCTCAGCCCATTTCTGCAGTCTGTTGAGGTCCCTCTGAATGGCAGCACAGTCATCTGACATACCAACCACTGCTCCCTCTTTTGTATCATCTGCAAATGACTTCTGTTGTTTGGCAGCAGGAGATGGAGATGAAGCCACAAATTTGCATTGTCAAGACAGTCAGAGTGATAGAAGACATTGAAAATAGATATTCATTTAGGTGTCATCAGTAGAAAATTGTGTTATTTATACTTCATAACCCCCTGTGCAGTTTCTCTTATTTTCATGAGTGACGTTGGTTTTGCTTTGTTTGTCTTCGATTTCTTACAGAGTGGCTAAATCTGAACCCACAAAAAACACTTGTATACCACAATACGTATGTCTGAGTGAGAGAGAAATATGTCACTAAATTTGTATAATTTTGTCATTTTATATCCCTAGGACTTCACATTTAGGATCTAGAATTCTAGTATTCTTTTATGTGCAGCAAATGAGAAGCTTTTCAAAGACAATTTATCTTTTTGAATAAGTCCTTGATGTGTTTTCAGTAAAACAAAAGCTCAAAAACATTGAGGGAGAAAGTTCCTAAATTAAATCTGGTTTTAAAAGCAAAATTATTAAAAGGAGGGCATGAAATACTAAGTCTTGATTGTAAAGTCAAAGTGATCACGTGGTGTTGAATTCCTTCAGGCGGAGCTGGGAATTCGGTATGGGAAGAGAAGCCTCATTCCTCATTTATCTGTTACTTCAGCAGCTTTTGTCTCAAAGAGCCTCAGAGAAACCTGAGCAAGAAAATTCCCTAATTCTTAGTCCCCTTCTTCTGTGACTGAGATTTTCTGGCTCCTGCTTATTAAGTAAAACAGAATATTGTTACCTCACTGTAATGCTGCCTTTTATTTTTTGATTGCTTTCTAAATAGAAATTGAAGTCTGACTCTGCAAGTCTCACACCTGAAAGAAATAGTCCTGTTGTACAGGCTCATAGGAAAAGGTAAGTGAAAAATGTTTTGGCTAGTTGAACATAGCTTGATTATAGTTTGTTGTCAGTCTAATAATATTGCTACTGTTTAATCTGTGCTGACATTAACTAAGGAAGGAACTGAATATTCAGAGAAGCATTCTTTTTAAAGAAAAAGATAAACAAAAAGATAATTTTGAAGAATTACTAATGTGCTTTCTTGTGGTCAAAATTATTTATTATAAATTTATTGATTAAGTTATTAAACAACAGCTTCCCTTGCCTTATAGACATATACATTTATCAAATGCTGCAATAGATAGTCCCATGTATATTTGGTATAGAGAGTGGTTGTCATAGAGTTTTTCTTTGAACACTTTGGTAATGGAAATTCTAAAATTCTGTAGTTTGTAAGCATTTGGATGCTTTACCTATATTTAATAAATATTATTTTAGAAATACCATGCTGTTAAACTAGGAGAAGTATTGTACTACTTTCTCCAAAATTTTTTGCTATAATTTCATATTTTTTAACAAAATCCATATAGATGCTGTCCAGTGTACCTAGGTGGAAGCTCTTCACCATATGGCATAGGAACAAATATTTCAAAAAGGTAGGAAATGTGAAAAAAAAGCTCTACTTGCTTTATCATTGTTTTTTATTCACAACTGTGTTTCTGTGGTGGTACAGAGTTCTGCGTTTGAACTGGACAGGACAGCCTTATGTTCATCTAAACATGTGGCTGCCTGTAACTGCACTTGAAGTCAACTGGTCCCTTCCAGTCCTCTGTTGTTGACCACTAGATCTTATATTCATTTAAGGAGTGGAAAGGTGTGTGCAAATGAGACGTGAGACTCCAAAAATGAGTAACATGTAGTTAAGGAAATTACTGCTGTAGAATAGTGTCATTTTTCCCTGCCTCTCTTCAGCTTTCTATGTGATGCTGAGTATGTGACTTAAATCAGTGGGCTAGTTTAAATCATCCCAGAGCCTGGATTGAAAATAGCCGGAGTGCTTTGCAACTGCAGCTGAACTTAGTAGGAGAGATACTTTAAAGATTTATCTGCAACATCCCATAGAACATTATTGCATTTCCGTGTGGAATTTTTTGTAGTAAGTAATTATGCACTTGATTCATATTTGGATCCTGATCAGGTGCCATATCAATGAGGAAGACCAAAGAGAATATATCAAGAGAATATCAGTTTATTTTATGTCTTCAGTGAGATTAGGAACCTGTAAAAGTAAAACATGATCATACAGTTAAAACACATACCATAATGAATGTGCCACAGATGTAAAAAAAATTAAGATTACAGGGTAACCTTGCTTCTAGTATTTCTGGTTGAGTGCTGTAGTTTAAAACAGTTATGATCTGTGTAGCTTCTCTGATTGTAATAAGCTTTTGGAGCTTTCTGTTCTTTTTTTGACCAGAACGTGTGATCAACTACGTTGTACTGCTTGCGACTTCCGTGTGTCACTTTTCAATGACTACGTCTGGGATCAGTCCTGTGATTATCTTTTTTTCAGGTACGTCTCAGGTGGGTTTGGTATTAGTATTGTGTTACTGTGCTTTGGGGCTTGATAGGAACAGGAAAGATGAAAAGATCTGAGCACTCCTGTGTTACCTAAAAAGGAACATGTGTGCAACCTGTTTGGGGATCATGTGGGAAAGTCTGCAGGGAGGGGGATGCAACATCTCCCATAATCTATTTTCATGTCTCTCCATTTCTTCCCCCATCACTCTCCCTCTCTGCTTTTAAAAAGAATTAAAGTTTCATAGATCAAAAGGCAACTTTACTGCTGAAGTAAGCAGATAATCCATGTTATGGGTTGGCCTCTGGTGTGCCATTGCAGGATGCCTACAAAATGAATGCATTTCAGCAGGTACTTCTCACCAAACCTTCAGTCATACGGACTGTAATTGTTTCAAGTCAGATTTTCTTTTTTCCAGTATCAAGTATTATGCTGTCATGTTCAGTGAAAATCAGATAGTTTGATTTCTTAACAGACTTCTTTTCGAATAAAAGCTTGATTAAATGGAGGGGTGGGATTTTTGTTTTCTTGTTATATTGTGATGTCTTTGACTTTAATTATTTCCATTTTTTTGAGGACTTAAAATTAAGGAATTCTTATTTCCAGTTTCTCTAAAACTGTATCTAATGCCAAAACTTAGTGAAGGGTAGGGTAGTAGGCATGTCCCTAATACAGACATCGAATTTGAATGCCTCTTGTTTTAGTAAAGTCTCTGTCTGTGCTCGTTTACTGATGGAGGTGGTGGACGTGTTCCGAGTATGTGCTTGGCCTCCAGGGGGTGTGACAGCTGGGGTCGAACAGTAATAGATACATCATCTCCTTTTCCATTATTTTTCTTGTATTGCATGTCAGATTTTTCCTGTATTTTCCTTCCAGTTTTGAAATTTGTATTTCTCTTTGAATGCAAATTTATTTTCCCATTATTTAAAGCAGCATTAAAAATGCCATGCTGCAGTAGTCTCCTGAGATGATTTGGTAGCTGAAAAGGTTAAATAAAAATGCGATTCTTTTATTTACTCAAAGTCAAAATTATTCTGCTTCTGAGATCTTGAAATTAATAAAATTTTAAAGAAAAAACATGGAAGGTATTAGTATGAGATACTTGTAACATTGATTAAAATCTGTAATCTTTAGCACGATCTTTAGCTATTTATTTTGGCTAACCTGAATTTTAAAAAGCAAACTTGAAGGTTAAACATTTGCCTTCCATGAATAGATGTCTGACCTTTTTTTGTAAAAATTCTTCCTTCGATGTTTGTTTTGGGTTTTCTTTATTGTTAATGTTGGTTTTGAGCAATTCAGTGGCCAGTGATTGATGGCTGGGAGGAGGCTGTGAGAGCAGGGATAGTTAAAATGCGAAATTTTCACTTGTTTTTTGAAACAACTTGTTTTTGTAATAGCCATGCTGATTTTTCATTTGTTGTGGTTGATGCTTGCATAGGAATTGTTTGTGGTTTGATGCACCTTCTTCTCTCTTGTGGCCATTTCATTTCAGTCACTTTAACAACCATCCTGAGTAACAGTTCCTGATGATTTAACTCTGTCATTGTACCCATTCTGCATAGGGATTTTTACAGTAAGTTGGATAAGATAAATACATTTTTGGATAATTTCTTAACACAAGGATTAACTCTACCTAGTTTTCTTCCCAATTCTTTTTCTGGAGGCTGACACGAGGTCTCTAAATCTGATGGAGAACGTTGCTTACAAAAACATCAATCTTCAATTGATCTGAAAATACAGCAACTACGCACCGACACCGCTCTCAGGAAAAGATTGTGTTCAAAACAGAATTTAAACATATCCTTAAATTCATTGCTAACAGTGGTACTCAGAAATGTTCTTAAGAGGTTTTCTGAAGTGAAATGGCCTCAGCAATCTTTTTTCTTTAAAAGAAAAAAAAATATGATCCTAAACTGAATTCACTTGATTGGCAGGAATAACATGCCTGAGCTCAGTAAACTAAGAGCGAAGATGATAAAGAAGAAAGGAGCACGAGCATATGCTTGTCAGTGCAGCTGGAGATCCATTGATGAATTAACTGACCTCCAAACAGACCAGCAGCTTCGGTGGGTTTGTGGTAAACATGCAGAATGACATCCTTTTGTGTGTGGTACCTACTTGTGTGGAAACAGGTCATAAACTCAATTTGTTTCCCACACAGTTTTCTGAGAACAAATGGGAACCTGAATACTTATATCTAGGAACAGATTATAACGCCCAGTCTTCAGGCTGAAAACTTTTCTTCAATTTAACTGTCTTGCAAGCAAAGTGGGGAGTTAAATTAGTAGAAGAAACAACCAATTTGGAGGCTTTCTGGAAGCTAAATGAGGTTAAAGCTGGCACTCAGTAGTGTTAAAGAAAGGAAGAGGAAATTGACAGATTTAGGCATGGGGCTAAGCACCTTGAGACTGTTCCTCTCATCTAACAGAGAGCCTTATTTCCCATGTCTGCAAAATCTTGGACTCAAAATGGTGGGTTGGGGTGCAGCCATGACACACAAACATATGAATTTGTGCAGAAATTAATACTGCTGTTCTGCCTTGCTCATAGCTATTAATGAGCAAGTCATTGTAGGTCTCTTAAAAAATTACTGCGAGATCAGCTCTTAATTCGAAGGTTTGAGCACACCTCAAAACTTCACTTTTACCCACCAGCAGCCAAAAAGTTCAGGTGCTGGAAATTACCTTCCAGTTCCTACTGCTTTCTTCAAACCACTTTCTGCTGACTAAAGACCTTTACCACAGTGAATTTCTTGGGCTTCTCTTCAGCCTTCACTGCAAGAGGTGAGCAAGTTATTGTGCAATTATTAAATATTGTGCAATTTTAAAGAGATTCTGAAGACTATATGACTTTATCAATATTTTCAAGGGATAAAAGTCTCGGGCTTTTAAGAGTAAGAAAATATATATCCCCACTGATGTTCAGATTTGGATTTTTTTCATTTTCACTTAGCTTTCACTTCAGCTTCACTTCAAAATACTACATATTCAGACAGTGTAACTGTCCTGTTTCAACACACTCCCTTCCCCCAGTAACATCGTAAAACTACTTCCAGTATCATGTTACTTGGTGAATTGTCTTGATTACAGTTAATGTCACTATAGTTTATGAGCTCTGTCTTTTCATTATGTATAAATAACACAGGAGATGGGTTTGGGTTTTGAGTGGGATGAGAGGAAGGAAAGGATTACCAGTCCTGGCAATTACTGCATTGAAAAGTGTCTCAGAATAGGAAGTCTGTCAGAATTTTTGCTATGCAGTATGTGGTGCTGTACAGATAAATTCAAAATTACTTACTTTGCGCAATTCTAGCTATACAGAGCCACTTCTTTTTTTGTGAAGTTTTGCTCATGGCCCTAATCTGTACATTCGTTCTTTTTCTGAGCTTTTCCAAAACAATTGCATGGGCTTTCTTACAGAGGTCATCTCTTGAATCTGTCGCTTTGCCTGTACCCCTCTGAAAGAGCAGATCCTGGTAGTGACCAGAGGCATAATGTACGCTGCATCCTATTTGCCTTCCCCCTCCATGAGTGTTTTTTTAGAACCCACAGAGGACCAGCAGTGTGTCCTGGGAGGCCTGGCAGTGCTTACGTACACAGTGCTTCAGTGCTCTAGAGCGTGTGTTCCAGTGCCACACATGGCATTGCTAGTAGGTTCAGAGGCAATTTGACTTTGGAGAGGTACTATTTGGCATAATGATACCGACATATTTAGGGTCATGTGTTGTTTTCAATGCAGTTGGTGTTTCAGGCTGAAGTTTCAACCACTAGAGTCTAAAACTGCAGGTTCAGGAGACAGAGATCCAGAGACCAGTTGATTAACACTCAGTCAGCTACTGGAAGAGATCGGCTTGCCTTTCTTTCCTTTGGGAAGAGATAGCCCCTGTGTGGACTGTAAGCAGTAAGTGTTCCTGGGTTTTGGGTTTTCTTCAGGTGGACCTGAGCAATTTTCATTCCCAGAGGACATCAGTGCTAATGGTAAGAGAAGCACCCAGCATGTAATTAACAAGCTCTAGAGAAGAATAAACCTACTTTCCATTCTTGAAGAAGGTGGCATTTAAAAAAGTGCTGAGTTGCCTTGGCTTGCCTATTGCAAGGCCATTTGATACCAATCACCAAGTAGGCCCACAGGGTGCTCTTTTGGCCTGGATTTGCACTGGAACTTGTGCCACAATGTAGGGAACAACTTAGGCTTGCAACTTGTGAGCAGGAAACAGAGAAAATCCTAACACCCTTCTCAGTTCATGAGACCAAATCTTATGTCACTTGGAAAAGGAGCATGTCTCCTGTACCCTGTTTTAAACAAACCAACAGAAACAGTCACCCCCTCTGGAACAGTTTGTACTACCAAGTGTGTGGAGCAAATGGCGTGGAAACAAAAGTTCAAGACATCCATTCTAGTGATTTTTATGACAAGAAGACAGCCTGCAGACAAAAGGACTAAGAGTGTAGGAGAAGTAAAAAGGATTAACACCAGTGTCTATTGACAACATTAGTCAGCATTTCTCCTAGGTCACCTTGTCCCTCAGTCTTCTGTTAGCTTGGAGGATTGTAGACATAATGCTCTCTTTCTGGATAGAGGTAGTTGTCAGGCAATTGCATCACTAACGCCATTAAGACTGCACTCCAAGCACTGAAAATGTTAGAAGATAATCTTTATTGGTAAATGTATGTGGAAACCTGAGCATTCCCCTGAAAGCACCATGTTTATTCAAGTGTAGTTACTTGTTTCTGGCCTTGGTCAGAATGGTGGGATATGGCGGCTCTTTGTCCAAGTAAAGTTTTAAACAGGTGCAGAAATAGTGCTTATTGTATTGGTTTTCATTACAGAATTTAGCATATTTCTAGTTCTGAGAATAGTTACTATGTCATTAAATATAATTATTTTGTTGGAAAGAGGAGTGGTATTAAGTATTTGATTTCCCTTCCTTTGCTTTCTTCAGTTACATGTTACAAACCACTCCAAAGTCCTCAAATGAAAAGAATGTAAAGAAAGGTAAAATTGGAGCTTAAATGTTCATTTGATGAAGGTATCGTAAGATTGCACAAGGTTTTCAAGATGTAGCCCAGACCCTAAGTGATATTTCCATATCAGTTATCTGAGATAGCAGGGTTTATGTAAAGAATTTTGTTTAAGAATGCCATTCAGCTGTTGTCCAACGGAAGTACTGGGGAAGAGTTTTGCTAAGGATAAATGTGACCATTGTTTTCCTCCAGTTTTTTGCTTTGGAAGTAATAATACCATTTCTGTTTGGGAAACGGGCAAGGTGAAAACTTGAGACTTTCATTTTGCTTGGGTGATATGCTTGGAAATTTTCTAGCCTGCAGCCTTAGTCTGCAGCAGATCGCTCGACAAAAGCAATGAAGGATGACAAAATGAGAATCCATGCAAAAGCATTCACTTGGAAATGTAGTCAGTGGTTTAATGTTATACCAATTTCTCTAAATCTGTGTTCCTGCAGTACTTCTGGATAGGAATCCAATTCAGATGTACATAGTACATTTTGATAGCTTTTCTTTATCAAATTTTAATGTGCTGTTCTAACTGTATTTCACTTGTTTTACCTGCAAACTGTGGAGAGTGTCCAACCCAGATGCTGAATATAGCTCAGAAGAGTAATTATTAAGGATCCTGCCCTGCCATAAAATTTAACTTATAGAAGCATAATAGCATTACGTACAAGCAAGCTCTGCACTCTATAAAATTGAATAAAGATTTTTTTTTTCCCTAAGCACCCATTTCAGTTTTGTACTGAAATTATTCTGCAAATGCTAGGCACTGGAAGCTGCCACTTGCTGAAGGACTGCTCGCTTCTCTTATTTCCTGACATGTGAGTCTTTGGGTCATGTAACCAGCACATGTGGTGGTCACACAATAGGAGAGGGACTGTGTTGGGAGCTGCGCAGGCAAATTTTTCTTCCTGCCAGACTCTTTTTGCACAAGACCTGACCAGTTTTGTCTGTCGTGTGACACCTGATGAGAGCAGACAGGCCAGCCTGTGGGGAAAGGAGTAAAGGAGTCTCAGGTGCTGCTCATTTGTGAGGGGCGCATATGATGCCTGGGGCTTGGCATGTGTGCTTCGAGGAAAGTATTTTTCAAATGTTGGCGCTTCAATAAAATTAAAAGTTGGAACAAATCTGAATTGTGAGTGGTGTAAATTCTGTTATGTTGTTCATATCCAAGCGACACCTTATAAAAATGTCATAGGATCATGTTTTCTGTGAGAAGAGTTATGAAATGCCCTTAGTATTGTCCAGCTCATAAGAAACAATAAGTACTGGTGTGTGTGTTTTCTCACATCAGTGGAGATGCAGCAAATACCTGAGCATTAAACGAGCTTTAACATTCTTTATGAGATAACATGAGGAGAGTACATTAAATTATAAAGAGCTCATAAAGGTGGATGCATTTACCACATTTCTTTGATGTTTTCCTAGGGTAAAAGGTGGAGCCAGCTGCTGTGGAAGGTGGCATATAGCTAAACTTCTTGCAGAGTGGGATGCTGGTACCTTTGAGTATCGGTCAAGGCAGGTTATCACTAGCATTGTGCTGGTCACTTAAAAGAGGGAGATCAATCAAAGAATCACAGCATTTGCTGTCCCCTGGATCTTGCTGTAGAAAACTGTTCTCAGTACCAGGAAGAAGTTGCTCTATGTATGGGAGTTGGAACAAATGTTGTTTCTCCATCATGAAGAAATGCCATGTGGCATACATTAGAGTGACAGACATAAATAAATATTTCCTATACTCCATTCTGAATTCGGACTCCAGGCCTTGGTGCAATTCAGGCAATAATTACTTCCCAGACTTAGTGGGCAGAATGGGCTTGGTGAGAACACACACAAAACACCTACTGCCTCAGGAGTACTCCTGACTTACCTTATTTACGACTTGCAGTGTCACTGTGCACCGTTAGAAGATAGTGCCCATGTATGTCTTATTCACATTGACAACTTTTATTCTGTTGTGTTAGATGTGCTTTAGAAGGATGTAATGTGGGGTAAAACGTGATAATACAATCTAGTCTGCAGAGGGCAGGGCAACACCGCTGAGTGTTACAGTTCGGGCTTCTGCCTCACTAACAGAAGCTCATACTTCTTTTTTTCTGGAGTAATTAAGGTTTACGTTCAACTGACTAAAGCTTCTTGCATCTGTCTCCGACTTGTGTTATCGTACGTGGCGTATCCAGACCTGTGGCAACTTCACTGGATTTTTGCGCAGCTTCATCCAAATGGTCCTCAAGTGGTCCTTAACTAATACTGAAGCAGATTATTAACTTTTTTAGCTGTCATCTAAAGAAGTGTTAAAAACTGTGTCTCTGTGTGCGTATGTAGCTATATGTATGTATGTTTATCCTCTAATAACATCAGTGGAAAAACTAAATTGCCTCAGGATTTACCTTTCACGCTGCCCAAATTAATTTTCCCTGAAAGTGTTAAGTAATTTCAGCAAGTAGAGGGTGTATATGTTAGGATCTTCTAACATTCAGTACAAAATTTATATGGCGCATCACCGAAGGTGTGAATAGGTAGCAGGTCTTAAAAAGGAAATAGTAAAAGGCCAAGATTTAGAAATACCAAAAAAAATGTTTCTGTCTATGTAGGAAAGCAATGTAGACCAGAGATGCTGCAAGAGCAGTCTGAGAAATGGCAGTGAGAATCGTCCTAAGATCTGACTCCTGCAGTTCATCGGCCATCAGCCATGGCTAAGGCTTGGTGACATCTCACTCTCTGAACTCTCTTCTGGTTCTTCGGGAATCCAGTAAGTGTGAATGAAGAAAGCAGATTTCTAGTGGATGGAAGTAAATGTGATCTCCAATAACCGGTGAAGTTGTGTCTATTTCTGTAGAAGCAATGAGGTGCTTTTAACTAGAAGCACAAACATAGCTAAACCATGAAACTAGAGTTTGCTTATTTTACTGGTAAAATATGGAGTATCATCTAAATTTAGCCTAGTTACACCATAGGTGAGTGATCTCTGTAACACTTCATTTTTTACTTCCTTCCTTCCTTCCTTCTAATAGGAGAAAGAGTTGAACAAGAAGTTCAGTAGAGAAAATAGGAACAAGCAAGGCTGAGTAGCACACTGTGAGAGGTTGCATATAGAAAAGTTTTGTGAAAACATTTTTTCAAGCAAGAAATAAGGCAGTGGTTTTTGTTTGCTTCTAAGTTAAAGAAGACATACCTAACTGGAAGAAACAAAATTGCATGCTGTAGGGAGAAGTTCAAATGCCCACAATTTGCCAAAAGCAAGGACAAAACTTCATGTGGGAGGTGTCCTTTGTGGGAGTCTTTTAGGATTGCAGTGCCAGGGTCTGGCCCAGAAGATGGACACCCCCTCCATCCACCACCCTTCAGTCACTTCCATCCCAGGAACCTGAGCTGCAGAGGGAAGCGAAGTGCAGGAGGGACTTCATCCTCAGAGGGTACCTGCTTGCTTCCACATGAGGATGCTGTGGAACTCGTGAACTGAGTAAGGTTCATCTGGGTTTGGGGTGTTTTTCCTCAAAAATTTGTGAGAGGGGTTTCCTGCAGTATCTTGAAACCTGTTTCCTGGTGATAGGTTTTAGATACAAGAGCCAAGATAGGCAGATAATATATTTAGGTATTATAGTCATATATTATATTCAGATAGAAGAGCTAAGATATTCAGGGCTGCTGAAATCCTCTTAGCCAGTGGTTTAAAACTGTTATTCAAATACAAGCAAATGATCTTGAAGTTTTTCATAAGAGTTTAGTGAAACTGAAACCCTTACAGCCTCAGAGCTTGTACTAAAGAACTGGGAGGCAGAGAGGAGGAAGACATTTTCATACTGGTCAAACAAATGCATAATATTCTAGCTCCAGGTACCTTAAATACATCTATTTTAAAATGTGATTGTCTACAGAGGGGAAAGAATTGTTAACTAGCTCTTGAATGGTGTAGGATATTTATAAAGTATCCGTAGAATTTTTCAGTCTCTATTTAAAGGCAAGCAATATGGCCTTACTCTAAGACAATGCAATATATGTGATAGTAATTAAAGACAGTAAGCAGACATCTTTCAGCTAGCGGAAGGAAGCTTTGGGATACTCAGCAATCTGACTGTGCTCGGAAGCCAATGTCCTGATTGCCCCGATGTAAACAGCATTCACAGGAAGGGGGAAGCAGCTACCAGAGACAGGAAGGTTGAATTTAGCATCAAACTCCTTATCTAGGCAGAGCGGGCTGCTCAGGATGCTGGTAAGAAAAAGTGTATAAATTGGTACTGCAGATGTACTAGAGGCCTGGCCCTTCCTGGGAAGACCATTCACATAGATGTAATCCGGGTACAATCTTGCGCATGCAGATGGGTTTAGGAAGAGATTATATCCTGGGCCAGTTATCCAAAATAATGCTTACCGTGGTGTATTACGGTCTCATGCAGTCTCGGTTACCATCACTTGCAAGAAGAGGTTGGTCTGCATGCTGAAGTAGGAGGGTATGTGTCTTTTAAAAATAAAAACTTTATCATAGTAAGAGTTATTATTAGTCTTACTAGCTCTAAAGAAATAGAAACATTTCCTGAATCCTAATATGCACTGCAATAACTGGTTTAATTTTTAGATTACAGGTTTTATATCAGAGCTGGCACAGCTCTGGTTCCAACACGTTAGATAGAAAAGCTGTTGCAGCATTGTTTTACATGCTTTGAATCAGTGAGGCGTCTTGTTTACACGTGGAAGATAAGCGGCTTCAAAACATTCTTTGCAGTGTAATTGATTGCTCATTAATATATGATGCCAATTTTCCTTTTGATTTCTGTGTATATCTTGGGAAATGCATCTGCCCTGAGCCTGCAGCGCAGCAAGGCACCATTCAATCAATACGTGCTCCTCAGTGGCTGAAATGAAGAGCTAACATAAAATTGTAGTATTCACTGCATTGATTTTTCTATGAACGATGGCTCTTATTTCTCCCATCTTCCCCAAAGTATGCTGCAAAATTATTTCAGATTTTCTCAAAATATTATTGAAGCTAAGATTGAGACCTGCAAACATTTTAAAGCAGTCTTTTAGTTGCATCTTCCCATATATGTCTGAAACACCTCTTTTCAATTATTTTTTTTTTTCCGTGCTAGATATATATTTAGTTCAATTCCAGTAAGGAAGGCTGGAAACAATTAAACCATGAAAAAGGAAAGTGGTATAAAAGAGTCTACCCATGTCCTGAAGAGCAATAAAATATATCTGTCCTGGGTAATCATAAAGAGAACATTCTGGATTTGAATTGCTAAAACAAGTTAAGCCAAGAAGATATTGGGGTCCATTGGTTCTGCTAGCCGGCTGTGGGTACCACACATCACCAGTCTCCTGAGGAAAGGAGGATACGGTGACACAGCCGTCAGCAGTCTTAGCACCCAGAGCATCCAGCCAGGTGCTTCACACCAGGGCTGCTAGTGTAAGCTAAAATCCTTCATCGGTCTGTTTTTGCAAAAGATTTTTTCCCCCATGGTATATTGGAAATCCCTCCTAAAACCTGGAGAGCATTACTTCTTTATAAAGAGTACATTTGTAAAGTGGATAATTTCCAGATGGCAAATTGTTTCTCAGACCTTGTAATAACAATCCACTACCCGGGGTTCTCGGCCAGCGCTGGGCATGTGGTTACCTTGGGTATTTTCAGGATCCACCATAAGGCAAATGATACCTTTAAATAGGGGGAAAAACAAACAGCCTAATAGGCACCTCACGGCTGAGAGCACCTCATCAAGTTTGTCCCAACACATTCTCACGTCATTGTTCGATAAGGTAACAGGTCATAAAAGAACGAAGCAGCTACTTTCATTTTCTGTCAGATGTTGCAAGTTACTCATATTTCCTGTTCTGCTATTTAAAGGACTAAAGGCTGAAAATGGGAGTTCATTAAGTTGTCTGAAATGAAATATTTTCCTGTGTTTCTACAGCTATGCTCGAATGAATGACATCAACTCAGGCCTGGAAGGCATCTCCGAGGGGCAGGGAGTGCCTCCTGCCCTGGGACAGGACTAGCCCTACTGGAAGCTCAGGCTGAACCCCGGTGCAGGTTGCCACCAGAAATCTCCCTCCAGTCTGCAGGGGATCTGGATATAGCATACACCAAAGAGAGAGAGACCAGGAGTTTCCATGCTGGCTGTCCCATGAGTCCCAGGAGGGACAGGAGAAACACCCCTCTCTCCCTGCTGCCTGAGGGGTTGGGCAGTATTTTAGCCAAGAACAGAAGTACGTGGGAGAACACGGCAGAATTTCAGTAAGATAACATCAGTGGTATTTAGGCACCGAATCCCTCTCTGTATTTTTTACAATCTCCCCTTAACTGAGCACATTCACACTTCAATGTTTTAAAAGTAAAACATTGGTTCCCACACTTTTTTTCTTTCCTGTCAGCTGCTGTTTTCTTTACAGACTTGAAACTATGCTTATTCATCCTTCAGAAAAAATCTTATCTCAGTCCGGACAGCCTGGAAAAAGCTCAGGGCACGTTTGCAATGCAAACTTTGAGGGAGTAAATTTAGTTTCTCAAGGAGTTTGACCAATTCAACTGTCACGTTTGACAGCCATGCTTCTAAACTTTTGATGGAGAAAGAGCTCTCTGCTCTGGGACGTGCAGTCTGGTGTGGCGGGCCCTAGTGTAGCTTTGGGCCCCAGGAGGTCACAGGCCACATCTAAGAGGCCCGAGAAGGGTAACTAAGAAAAACAAGTCTTTTGTCAGCAGCCTTAAATTTGCCATGCTGGAGATTGTACTGCTGGGGGGGAAAAAAATGTAAGGATTTACAGATTGAAAGAAAGATCTGAGAGCAAGGCCACAAGTTGGGCAGCAGCAGCTGTTGTGATTTCAAAATACAGAGGCAAATTCTTCCCGAAATGCAAAGGTGTTTGCAGGAAAATCTTTTCACTGCAGTATATACTGACGCAGCACCAGTATGTAAACTATAGACCATGAACGTGCTTGTGTACAAACATCCCCATGTGAGCTGCTGCCATCAGGGTAGGTGTGGGTGAGCACTGAGGAGCCTGCTCACGGGAAAAGCACACCTGAGGAGTTCCCCTTGCTCTGCTAATTAATTATACTCTAGGAAGTTTTAACGTACAGCACCAACACATCCTGCCAACTATCGGGTTCCAATTTTCTCTCATGCACCTTAAATGCAAAGAAAGGGGGTCCCAGCAGGAGCTCCTCAGTGGCTACTGCCGAAAGAATAGCAATGGGCTTGAAAGGAGAAGGAGAAGGAGGATGCTGCCTGGGAGATGAAAGCCCTTCCACACCTCCTCACCATTTCCACACCACACAGGTAGCAGGGATTTGGGGCTCTGTCTTGTCAGAAGAAGGAGTCTGTCAAACCACGAGCGCGCCGAGCCTGGGGAAGGCAGATGTCAGCAGGTGGAGAGCGGGGGAAAAGGAGAGGGAGGAAGCAGGCTGCACTTTTTTAAAAGTTATGGGAGTTCAGACAATAAGTAGTCACATGCATTCCTTACCTTTTAAAATCTCTCCATAAACTGCTAGCCATTAAAAAAAAAAAAAAAATTAAAGATCACACTCCTTGGTGAGGAAAGCAAAAAAAGATAAAGAACGTAAGAATTATTAAAATAAGCTACAGCCACAGCCTTAAATCAGTGTAAATAAAATGTGGTCCTCACCTAGAAATTTTTACGTCTTATAGCCTTGAGAAATTATCTTCATTTGATTCATAAAATAAATCAACATGATGCAAACAAACAGTATCAGGAACTTAAGAGTTTTGAGAGGAGCTGATGCTAAAATAAGGTACACAGGCCCTGAAACACCTCCCAGCAGGACGGCCTGATGTGTGGTTGTGTAATGGGGATAAGTACAGTACTTCTTTGGAGCATTAACCTGAATTAAAGGATGAAATGGCTGGGCAGGGATCAGGCGACACTCCTGGGCACTGCTGAGGCCTTGATAAGTATTAGAGAAATTGCAAGACCATCCTTTAAATATGGAAACTCTCACCGAGGAGTGCAGCAGTTTTCTTGCAAGGGATTTCTTCTCCCAGCAGGACCAGACCAGCTCTCAGGACAAGCACAGCTGGGGAGGAGGAGGTTCAAGGAGGGGTTCAGCATCCCCACCCCATCACATCTGCACCCAGCGCTCGGAGGGCATGGCCCCAGTCTGGCCCTCCTTACCCCGCAGTCTGCTGTGGCTCTCTGCAGAGCTGAACGGTGCTTTCCAGGGACGGCAGCTGGACAAAGTATTAGGAACTGATGCAAAACCAGTTTATTGTGTCTATTATGCAGCTGCATCGGGAGTTACATACCTAAATCCCTCTGCATCACGACGGGGGAATGCTCCCCACGCAATGCTGCTTGTTGTCAGTAATCCTCTCAACTCGCTGCTCAAAATACAGCATGCGGCAGTTGCTGCTGTGCCATGGAAAAAATGTGGTGTGCACCAAAGTCACGTAAAGCCTGATCTTCATCTGGGGTCAGGCCGTGTAAAGCAGGGCAATGCCTGACGCAGCTGGTCCGTCCTGCTGGAGCCATTCCTTCCCGTGAGAGCAGAGGCAAGGCCACACACCGACGGCAGGCACCGCTTTAAATCCCGAGCCCTTCAACAGGATTATTCCAGATTTCCTTGGGGAGCTAAAATCTGAATTTAGCCAATAGCACATTGCACAAATACCATTTGTTTGAGTGAAATCCACTGGCTTTGTTTCAGTTTGAGAGATACCTCCAAGGAACAAACCTCTCCACATGCTTTGCAACTTGAAAATGGATTTTAAGATGCTACTGCCTATGTAGGGTCTGTAACAAACTGCCCTTGCAGAACTGCCTTGTGTCTGGCAAACAGCACAAACTTATCTCCCTGATAACACACTAGATAGGCTTACTGCAAGGTATGCCCATGGGGTAGTATTAGCCTTTAGTGAGGGGAAGACTGGGCCCTGTGTAAGTGCATTATATTCCGGAGTCAAGGGAAGAACGACGGTACAAGGTCTTGCGTGCTAGATGAGGATTTTGAGCCCTCCAAGCATTGGCTCACTCTTTTTCCTTACTGCACTGGCAGCCCCCAGTCTCCCAGCTTTCCTTTGCTGCTGACATTAAAGCAGCTCCATGGTTTTGTTGTGGTGACTTTCATGCTTATAACTTCTTGATGGGCTGAGCAGAGCTGGCACACACATATCCCCTCAACCACCACCACCACTGCGAGCTTCTGGGGGCTTCTACTCTCAAAACTAGCTCCCAGAATTGCAACAGAATAAGGCCTGAGTCAAATGGTGTTAACATGTATTTGCACACTGAAAAAAAATCTTCCTTTGCCACTGATTAAAGGCAACATGAAGACATTCGGCTGATGTGTTCCCCTGAATTGGTCATCTGTCTGAGTGCTAAAACATCCTATAACTAGGCAAGGCAAGCTGGCTCCAGGACAGCTTCCCACTAGGACCGGTTTAGCATGTGCTGGGGAACGAGTGACGATGCCTTAGCTTGGTTTAGAGCGTGGTGGTTACATCAAACCAGTTGGGACCATTTTGCATCATCCCTTTCAGCTCTGTCTAGAGTTATGAAGCCAGAAATAAGAACAGTCATCCAGATTTTGATAGTCTCCTAAGAAAACTAGTTTAAGAGTCATACCTTAGAAGCTTATCTAAATGTAGAATTGCATCAATTCAATGGAAACAATTCATCTAATTGAAGCTTTTGCAAAACACTGTGTACGTGCTCCCGCTTGCATTTTAACCAAATGTCTTTCATACCTGCCTCCACCATCGCTTGCTCCAGTGGTTTTCAGTGTGTGCTTCCTCCACCTTCAAACAAGCCACAAAAAATAATGGAGAAAAGCAGTTTGGCAACAGGTTTGAATTCCTCTGGGGTAAGCACTGGAAAGTATCCGGGTGAACAACAAATTTTAAAAGATCAAAAAACCACTGGCTTCTTTAGTTAGTTAAATGTACATGTAGCTAAAGGCTGGGGCTGAAACCCACAGCTCCCTTGGACGATTTGGCCAGCTGTACTGCAGCACGGAGCAGAGGTGCTGGGGCAGGGCACTCGGTGGAGACCGAATAGCTGCAAAGTGGGATCCCACCTTGTCGCTCATTTTCCCCATGCCAGGTGCTTCGAAAATAAAAAAATCACAGCCACTCATCTCCTCACCTCTGCTAAGCCCGGTGCTGCTGAGGCCAGCTGTGATTTCCAGAGCACCGCTGGCCAGCTGCAAACCTGGTCCTTGCTCTTGGGTGACCAAGCCCCAGCACACAGAAGACACCAGGAGGCATTGCCCTCCCCGCTGTCCCCTGCCAACAGACGTGCTCCTACACGTAGGACAGCAGAGATGTCCCCGCACCGCTGCGGTTTGGCATTACTGCGAGTACTCAGCCTTGCTGGCAGGTGGCAAGTTGATCCAAGCTGGCTTTTAGGGGGAGATCCTGCATGTGTGATTTCTTGTTCAGTACTTCCCACAGCTAAAATACAAAATATTGAGGCTGAAGGGCTTACAGTCTGTGTCCGTGCTAAAATGCACTGATTATTTTATAGCATTATTACTGTAAGAAAGTGTACACTTCAGATCCCCTCTAAGGCAAATTCTGGGGCAGTAACACATGGTGGGAAGGAGAAGGGCTTACTGGGGTTTCATCCCTTTTCATTCTTTAAACCACATTTTCAAATTATAGAAATCATGTCGCGTATCTGATCGGATCCCAGACTGGCAGACCTGTTCTTCTTGAAGTGTTTAACCTTTAGAAATAAATAGACATACATTATAGATAACTTCTGCCCACTGAAATGTCCATTCACTTACTGTACACTCACCACTTTTTCAATTTGACAGTTTTTTTAGGAACTGTTTTTGCAGAAGCAAGAAAGTAGCATAAATAATCAAGTAGACTTTCATTATCTTTACCTGCTTGTAAATTAGTGGTGTTTAACTGTATGTTTAACAACCATCACTCCTAGATACATCAGTTATAGCTGAACCAATTGATGTGCTTAAAATGTAGCTAAGGAATATGGGAAATGCAGAGGGAAAAATCTATCAAGAAAGAGAAACTTTGGGGTGTTTATGTATATGTCCTTTTACCAAGCAGGTATTTAGATATCTCATAAAAGATAAAGTCTGGAGCAAGGAGCTCACCTATTCCTGCAGCTCTGTAACATTCGTTTAAAGAATCGTGCATTTAAGTGCAAGAGGTTCACCTCTCTAACAGCAGATTCAACCTGCAGATGTTCCCTCTGGTCAGTGAAATTGCCTGAAGCTCAGAAACTTTTCTCTTGCCGTCAGAGTAGATGGGCATTAAGGCAGGTGAGAGACTGCTTATTTGACACAGAAATAATCTATCGGCAGCTGTGCCGCTGCTACCACCCCCATTTCACCCACAGGCACTTGGCGGGGGGGAAACACGAGATGCTGCAATGAGGAAAGGTGACGCTGAGGAGTGCAGAGAGTGACCAGCAGCCAAGTAGTAGAGGGGACACTGAATATAACTCCATTTATAGGGTCGGGCTCTGACCTTCTTACTACACTTCCTCTCGGTTTTTAACCACCACAGTACAGGGCATGAGCAGTAGGATCTGGAGGACTATCCTGCCCTCACTCCGGAGGGAGAAGAGGAGACACAACTACTTGTTTGTGTACCATATGCTGTTTCCTCCTGCATTAGATCGATATTTCTATTTCAGTGGCTATCAGAAGCTGGGAAGGGGTGTTTGCAACTGATAACAGAGCTGCTCTTCTCCAGCTCCCTGAAAGACGTAGGTACAGAAAGGGAAATCAAGCAAAATTAGGCATCTGTTTCCAAAGTCCACCCCAGAGCTCCCTTCCCTGACTCCAGCAGCTGGAGACACACAGCGAGTGAAGAGCATCACCCCAGCGCACGCTGGGTTCTGCTTTACCAGGGCATTGCACGAGTCCGGAGGTGCTGCTTTCCCACGTCCCAGCCGTCGAGGGGTTTGAGCTGCCTCCCGTTGTTGTTTGTGGAGCTGCAGAAGGGCAATGCACAAGCTCCAAACAAGGTAAAAAAGATACTTTTAAACATTGCAATTTTAAATTTGCAGAAATTTCTTTTCCTTGCAAACGAAGTAGGGAGGATGCATTTTTTTCTTCCTATGATCCATGCCAGCTAAGTGCCCCCTTGTCTTTTTCTCCTCTCTGGGGCCCCAGAAGTGATGCTGTTCCTCTTGGCACTTGTGTGCACCTCTCTATCCTGCTTTTGGTCCTTGGCTCAACGGTTGTCTCCAAACAGTGACTTTTCCATGAATCCTGTAGCCACATGGCCTGCACAGAGGATTCCTTACTAAACTTGACCACAAGCAACAGGGCACACAGAGCAGAAAGCCCCTTTAGGACACAGTGGGATGCATGGCCCATGGGATGCTCTGCCCACCACTGCCTGCTTAGATATTGACACTGCGGCAACTTTGGAAACAGCAACTTTATGAACATGCTGGATGAATTATTTACAGGTTTAAGCTATTTCTGATTCCCACTGGGAATATTCAGCTTGCAGAAGAAGAGCTCAGGTACTGCAGGAATGAAAAAAGCCAAAAACCCTAAGAAGCTGTGGATCTTTGTTCATGGCTTTGGTGCTCTACGCTGCATGGAGATCCCATCCCTGCTGCAAGCAAAAATGGGATGATCAAAAAAGTGAGGTGATTATCCCACTGAAAGAGAAAATCAAAGCCAAAGCCTGGACCTTTAAACCCCACGTGTGCCTTTTATGCCACGGCACTGCCAAACACCAGGAGCAGCAGGTAATACCCTGGCCTGTATAACACCATTTTAATTGTGGGGGGTTTTTTTAAATTTAATCAAAAGCTAAGCTCTGTTCTGAAACATCAGACTGCTGAAAAACACTCTCTAGTCCCACAGGGTGTTCATAACCAGGCAGGTGGGTCTAAAATGGCACCGGGCACCGTGGGGCCTGAGGTGCCCTTCTGCAGTAGACACTGCCCGCCTGCCGGACCCAACCCATCCCCGATGAGGTGCCTTGGAACTGGGTACAACAGCCTGCTGGGATGGATCAGGACCCAATTCTGGCCGGGGATGCTCATCAATGGCTCTTTCAGAGCGGCAAGCTTAGCACGAGACACCTGAGCAAACATCCCTGCGTTTCCAGGCTATTTGCATGCCCCAGGGTTTCCAGATGTCGCTCCCTCGCCTCTGCGGGTGCCCCCAGCTTGGCAGCACCCCCCCTTCGCACACCGCAAAAGCTGGACCCACATCTTTACCCAAACCCACATACTTTAAAGTGGTTCTGAAGCAAGTTTAGCCTCATGAGTACTGAGTGTCCTTGATGTTTCCACTGCTCCGATCTGCTCAGAGATACAACCACTACTTTTTTTCATCAGGGAAACAGCTGTAGCAAAAGAAAAACAATCATTCCTTTGGTTTTCTTCCCCTCTCAAGAAGACTTTAAAAAAGCGGAGTTTCTGTGGCTTCCGCCGCAAACCCTTATGAGGTATCTTTTGACCACAGATTCTGCAACGGCTTGTGTGCGCCACGGGCACTTGGCAGGGTGGCGTTTGCTGGCGGGTGCAAGGGGAATGCATTTAAATTTGCAGATTTACTTACCCAGATTCCCATTTTCTGGGTAAATAAAGACGTGGCAAACAAGGGATGTTCTTCTGAACTTGCAGGACCTGCCCTACATCCCCACTGGTGAGCTCCTCACCCTGTGCCCTGCGCTGCCCCGGAGCTTTTCTAAAGCTCATGCCTTTGCCCAAGTGGGGCATCACTAGTGTAAGTATTACGAGCTGCTTTGGCCCGCTCGGAGGCTCTGCGAAGCATCCGTACAGCAGAGCTGCCACGGGTGGGTTGCTCGTAAAGAGCTACGGAATTGGTTTTTCTTGTGTTAATGTGATTTGGAGGGGGTAACGGTGGGGAGGAAATTCTGAGTGTTTGGAGACAAGTGTAAAATCAGATGTGCCTTTGACACATGTCCAAAGTGAGTTCAGTCCAGAGAGGTCTGAGCACGCATACAGGCCAAGATTGGGGACCTTATTTCCCCCGCTGGAGAAACTCACATGGGAGGGGGCAGGAGACACCAGTGAGGGGCAGGAGGCTGCAGCCAGCCGCCGCTCCCCATGCCGTGAGTTTAATAACCCGGTTTTCTGTAAGCGCCCTGAAAGACCACAGACTGAAGATACGTGCTTGCTGCACAGCTGCAAGGGTATTGTAAGCTCATGGGGGGCAAACTGCACCCTAGCCTGGCTCTCCTGCCCGTGGCTCACAGCATTACCACCAGGCAGTGCCCGCCTGGGGCTCAGCACCATCCCTGTGCTCTGTGGGGGCAGGATGGGGACCAGGAGCTGGCACCGGTGCCACACAGCTCCTCACCTCAAAGTGCCTGGAGGAGGGTGGTGTGGGCTGGCCCCACAGCACCATGCAACTGCCTGGGCAGCTCCGGCTCTCAGCCGGCCCCCGTGTCACACGTGCCTGACTCGATGGCCATGATGTTTAAAAATACCACCACCTTCATGCTGAGACCGCGGGATCGTCCCTGACATCCAGCAGCATCCCCTGCGTTTGTAGGTCCAGCTGAATGTGAGCTCCATGAGGCACGCGCCGTGCCAATTAATGCTAATCACTGTTTACTCCCTGCATCCCTTCCCGTCTGCCCACTTGCAGAAAGTTACAATACATGAATAATATTTAAATGAATAGTGCATTCGTGATTCCTAGTAATTTCCCTTGAAGTAGTTATGACGAGGGCATTAACTGGTACTAATTCATCATGCTGCTTGTAATTTGGCTGGGATTCAGATGGAAGAACCTGTTTTCATAGCAGCTAATAAACGGTGGTTTATTGCTGCCCTACCAGGTGTCCCGTAGCTGCAGCCTCCTGCCCAGCACAGCAGCCATGAACGTCTGCTGCTCTTGGCACGTGCTTCTAGTTAGAGAGACGGCACTTTACAAACAGGCCAGGTTAGTTATGATTCATCCCTAACCACCACAAACAGTCTTTCTGTTTCATCAAGGGAAAAACCGGGTGGAGCAAACATCTGCCCATCGGTTCCACCTAACGCCACGCAGCTCAGGCGCATTATATAGCACCTGGAGCCCAGGGGTGTGTTCATAGGCTTTGCCTTAAAACTCAGCGCAGGCTTAGGAAACCAAATTATACCGTGACCTTGCTTATGCATCGTGCTCACAGCCGTTTCAGGTTACGCAGGCGCCCCGTGCTCCTGGGGTTTCCGCTGAGACCGGACCTGCAGTGGGGACTGGCCCGACAGCACCGCGGACCCCGACCCGGCCCCGGGAGTCGATGGCAAAATGGGGAACCAAGGGAAAAAGGCTGCAAGAGGTTGGCAGGATCCCCAGGTCCGCACAGGCAATCCCACCTTGGGAAATCAGGAATTGAATTAAAACCTGGCTTATGAAGTCTGTGTGGGCTCTGCTGACTCACGCCGGGATGTCAGATGAGAGGGCTCGCCTTGTTAGCCAGAGGAGTGGCAAGGCTGGGAGAGGAAGCCAGGGCTGAGGTTTCCATCCCGCTCTTGCCAGCACACCCAAATGCTAGAAGGGAACATGCTGACCCGGTACCGGAGCGGGAACCACTTACAGGGACAGCGAGGGGATTTGCTCGTCAATGAGCCCCTGTAATTTGAAAGGGTTTGTCCTGGTGCGGGCGAGGACAGAGGGCACATACCCCGAGGGGATGCAGCAGAGCTTGCCAAGTCCCTCCTTATGACTAAAGATGCTAAGCTTCTGCTAAAACCATCAGTTAATAATAGCTAACAGGAAAAGGAAGAGAATTGGGTTTGGTGATCCCCGTCGAGGCCATATCAAGACCTGACCAGTGGTGGCCCCCGAGCCAGCGATACCCTGGGGTTGCTAGTAGCATCATGGAAACCGCAGTGGGTTTGCTTTGGGTCTGCCTGTGTTGCTGTGCAGCAGCACCGTCCCTGCCCCACAAGGTGCTGGAGCATCCCTATCCTACCCCTTCGCTCACAGCAGCCGACTGCACTTCATGCCTTCTTATTGACCTGCCAGGCTGGGGGAAAAGCAGTTCAGCCAGGAGCAGGAGGCATCGCAAGGTCCTTGGGTTAGGTCTGCCTCTCCTTTCCCACAGGAACAGTCGTATTAATGTCGAGTGCTTCTGGCTGTTGTAAGTGAGAAGCAAGTCCTGGTCCATCCACTCTTGCTCACTGCTGATGACGCACTGCCTGCACTGCGATGGTGAATCTTGCGGGTGTTCAGCCACGGGCTCAAAATTAAAAAAGCCTCGCGGCTGCATCTCCACAGCGGTGAGCCCGACCGTCCCTGCGTGCAGGCGGATGAGGAGCTGCCAACGCCAGCGGGCAGCACGTGGGGACCGTCCCAGAGGAGCTGCCACTTGCAGCAGTGCTGGTTCATTGCTCTCCAGCATTTTGGAAGATGCACCGTGAAAGAAGGTGTTACTTTTTGGATCCAGGCTGGTTTTATTCACTCAATACTCCTTGCGACTTTAGGAAGATTGCAACCAGGCAGAGGATTGCTGGGGCATTACAACACACATGTAGCTTTGCCTCCTAAAAAGACAGTCGCTCCATGGCCTCAAGCAGTTCTTTTACTTGGTATCTCCCTACCCAAAACCTGGGCAAGCAGCTGTGCAAAACAGGCAGTGGACACTCAGAGGGGGGCTGTGAGTTTGTTTGGTATTTATCCAGGCACCAGCTTGCCCTTGATCGGTGATCAGTCACCTAACGGTGAGGCTAAGCCAGGCCTGGATGTTAGAAACTGCATTTTGATTCCCTACATGCTTCACCACACCATCAGAAACCATGCCTTTATTTTTTAAAAAAATGCAAGAGCAAACCACAAATATGACTGGTATGTTTTCAAGTGGGTTGGGGTGGTTTATCACATACTAATGCAGACTTAGACTCTTTCTCCAAGATGCTACTAATTTAATGTAATTATATTTGGGTATCTCGCCTCTTTCCCACATGCAGGTCTCATCTAAAGTCCAATTTTCTCCATTAGCAGCTCAGAGAAAGGCTAGGGCTGGCCCTATGCTGAGGGGCAAGAAGGGGCATTTTATAGTCTGAAAGGCTACAGAAACCAAAAGCTTTGTGCATTTCCTACCACATTATCCTGATTTTCTGCTGTAAACTCCGGAAAGACCTCACCCCTGCAACCTCTTCTGTAAGCCAAGTTTTTGCAGCAGATAGCTCGCTTGGCCAAATGGCTAATCGGCACTTTATCCCTGCAGGTAATGGCAGGAAGGCAGCCCTGTGCCTCTCCAAGGGGCGGGCAGCGTTTGCTGGCCTCTCCGGCACCCTCCATCCCCTGGGGCTGGGCTGTGCCCACCAGTAACGCCGTGCCCACCGCAGCCCCATCGCCCAGCTATCTCCCTCACCCCACCACCCCAACCAGCAAAGGGCTGCTTGCGAACAGCAGCTCCTGGCCCAAGGATGGCCAGACGCTGGCACCTACCCCAAAATCATACATAATGGAAGGCTAAAAAACACATCTCACCTTAGCGAGGGGGTTCCCGTTGGGGTGATGTAGGGTGCAGAGAGCCACATCCAAGCAGCCGACTGCCCACATGGTTACAAGAAGGGCTGAAAAGAGTACATTCTTACTGCTTTTGAAATAGAAAAATCAGATCCCAGAAAATTTCTGTTTCAATCAAGACGTTTAAGTGGTTTTTAAGCTGTCCAGAGGGAAAAGGGCTGCTTGAAGCAGAGGGTTTGCCTTTTGATATGAGCTGTGCTGGTGCCAGTTTCCACTCAAGGTACGTGGTGGGAAGCTGAAGGACAGGGATCAGCACGGAGAGGAGCCGCACTCAGGCTTGGGCAGACCCTCCTGCCAGGCAGCACCCAGAACGACAGGCCCACAGCCAGTCCCCAAACACCAAACAGGGATGGGGGCTCGTGGGATCCAGCCCTCGGTCCTGATGGCCCCAGGGACCTCACGTTGCGCCCAAGCACTCGCAGCCGGAGCAGAGACCCGCGGTGCTGGCAGGCAGGGACCCGGCAGGGACCGCATTAGCGCCAGCCCCGGAGGAGCCCCAGACCCTCCGCTGCATTAGAACAGACGAGCAAAAGCGTTCCTTACTGGAGCCACTCCAGCTTCCCTCTCAGACAGTATTTTTTATCAGCAAATTATTACGAATTTTTACATTATCACTTTCTACAAAAATATGGCTTTGTTTCCTCCTGCCCAGGGAGAGACCACCCCACCAAGAGAAATGTCTAGTAGGACAAGAGTCATCTCAGACCAGCCTGACCATATCCAAAATCCTGGTTCTTCTTTTTTTTTTTTTTTGTTACCCATTTTACCTTCTTGTTTCTAATCTATCTTCCCTTCCTCTTTCTTATCTCCCTTCCAGGCCTTTCTCTCCCTTTTTTCCCTTTGCAGCCCCTTCCCTGGCTGTTCTCTCCTCCCTTTTTGCAGCATTGCAGGGAAAACCATCACCCCTCAGCACAGCCGCTCGTACTCGGCAGTGCAGGTGATGGCTTCACACCCCTGCCCTGTAACTCTTACCTTGCAGGTTCAGGAGCTATGTTGCAGGCTCACAGCTCTTCCCTGTCTGCATCCGAGCAGGCAGCAGTTGAAGAAACTTTCTGGACCTTGGCAGGAGCCCACGAACCCACCAGCAGTGATCCCTCCACCAATGGCTGCCCCAAAGGAGAGGCTGGGTTTACCCAGGCCAGCCCAAGTCCTCTACTGCCAGAGCTTCGGCAATGAGAGATGCTCCTAAATTATTAAGCAAGAACAGGGGGGCTGCCTTGCTTAAAGAGTTTGTATTTTTAGGCCATTATGCCATTTGCCACGGAGGCCAAGGGCAAGGGATTGACCCAGGGAGGAGAACCGGAGGTGAGGAGAGCAGAGATGCACCCAAGGCAGCAGGATCAGGCTTTGGAAAGGGCTTCAAAGCCATTAGCTACACTGTGGCTTAACCAGGAAAGTTACCAAAGCTGCCAAATAGAAGAGAAGATAAAAAGCAGGAGCAGGGTAGTGCCTTGCACAGAGTTGCCATCTCCCAAGAATTCAAAGATCACAACTCAATGCTTAAAAAGCAAGAATTTATGTATAATACTCTTGGGCTCTTTATTTCTCCTTCAGATTGGGAGCCTTTAGGGTTCTGTTTCAGTTTTCCTCCCAAACCACTTACTGCATAATGAAACCTGACATTTTGATGTACTTCATGTTACTCCGGGGAGGTGGAGCTTTAGAAAAACACCAAATATATCAAGAGCCGGCAGCACCGCTTTCATGGCCCTCTGCAGCCGGCTGCAATGCTAACAGCCAGCCAGAGGGTTCCTCTGCTGCAGGCTGCCAGAGCAAATTAACCGTCCCGAGTTCTCTGCTGAAGGGGAAAGCTGTGCAGGGTTACCAATCCAAAAGAAATGACAGCAAAACGTGAGAAAGGCAGAATCTGGTCGGGAAGGAAATTAATGACCAGTTGTGTGATTTGCTGCCCACCGCTCTGCGGGAAGCATCGCTGAAGCATCACGCCGCCCTCACACCGGCTAACGATACAGCATCGTCCTGCCTGCCTGCAAACAGGCACCCAGCCTTGCTTTGCGTTAGGAAAACAGCACTGCATTGCTACCCAAAAGTGAATGCACAGCACTGCCGGGGGTGTCCATAGGCACTCAGAGGTACAGTTTTAGCCTGGTCTTCTGAGGAAAGCAACCCTTCTCTCCCACACCACACATGCACGTGCTTAAACAGCTTTCGAATCTGCTCACCATATTTTAACATAATTTGATAAGGAAAAAAAAAAAGTAGAAGCCTGCAGAAGTCTTGTGAAGACAGAGATAGCGAATAAAGATCTTGCCGTCACCCTCATGGCAGGACAGGCTGATAAATGAAGCCAGCTTGCAGCAGGCATCAGGGAATACCCCAGAAACCCATCTCTCCTGGCTCCCACAGCTGCCTCTTTACAGCACTTCTGTAAAACTCTTGCAACAGACAGTTAGTTACAGCATTTCAGAAACGCATGCAGCATCTCTCTTGTCCTTCGTGGCCACAGCTTCGTGTCACAAACAGTGGCTCTGGCATGAACGACATCAGCTACACGGGTACCAGTGGGGCTGAAGGGTTCAGTGGAGAAAGGCCTCAGAGGATATGGTGACTCTGCACAATGATCAGCAGATGCCCTTTGTGCCATGGAAAGCACGGTGTAAGCGAGGTTATGGCAATGAACAGGTTTCTTTGTGTGCAGCATGGTCTCCCTGTGATGTTCTCCGCGTCTAGGTGCATTCGTGTTTGAATCACAAACCTCCTGTCTGATTTCCTTCCACGATAAGGCTTTTAATAACTAACTGCATATACAACAAAGTAAATATTCAACCAGCTCGAGCCAGATTGCAGATCAAATATCTTCAAATCTTTCTTTTTTCCCTTCTAAAAACAAGAACCCACACATGCAGCCTGCAGGGGAAAAGATTGCTCGCTTAGCACTTCCCTCAGCTCATCAGATAAATAAGCAACTACCAGTTTTGTACTTTACAAAAAACAGGCGAGGCGGCTGCTCCGCAGCGTACCGTGGTAATGTGATGGTGAAGAGCCAGATGCCTGCCAAAATCCGGGTCCCCTCCTGCACTTGCTCTTTAGCTTTGTCCTCCGACCCAGCACACTGGTGTGCCCGCACGGGCTGCCCAAGCTGTCTCTGGCCGGGAGAGGAGGTGGGTGCCATCTCCTGTGCCCTTCCCCACCGAGTGGTAGGGCTGCATTCATACAGACTCAGACTAAAGAAAAAACTCTAGAGAGACTGTGGCTACAAAGCCCAGGCTCAAAACAGGAGGAGGAAAGAGGGAATAGGAACACGTGCTCTTTCCCAGTTGTGGATCCTGCAGAAGTGGGTGCCAGCCCCTGTGTGGGATGTCCCTGGGAGGACCAGCCAGAAGTCAATGCCCACCCGTTTCTGCAAACACCAGGGCTTGCTGGGACCACCTTCTGCAGGGCAAGGCAGTGGCTCTTGGTAGGGGGGGTAAACTCTCCTTCCCCCATTCCTGGGGTCACTTCACCTAAGGAGGGACACAGTCCCTCGTGTAAAACTTCCGCATGGGAAACAGTGGAGAGGGTTTGTGACCAGCCTCAGCCTGACATTCATCAAGTCACAACTTCAGTGTCCCCATCCTGAGCAAAATGATACCCACCACACTCTGCAAAGTGCTTTGGGACTGCTGGAAAGTTACTTTATAGGCCCTCTCACCCAGGTGAGGAAACTTTTATCTGTAAGAGCAAACAAACTGGACCTGCAAATGGCACATGTTTGGGGCTGAGCAGTGGTGCTCGACTTGGAGCCACGCTTTGTTGCAAGAAACAAATCCAAGATGGGAACGAAGTCTTAAAGCATCTTGTCTGTGAAGAGTTGAAACTTGAGAGACAGAGGAAAAACTTAAAATTAATCTCTCACTGCTTAAGCGCAGCTTTGGCTGCCCACCGAGTGTTAGTGACTGCTGTGACTGTCCCTCTGCCTCTTACTCCGGTGGAATAACACAGCCAGGTCTCACTAACAGCTCAGCATCTGCTCTGGTAGCACCAGGTACTGAGCAATTTCCCCATGGGACAGGTAACCACTGACAGGCACTTATCCCCAAGCATTTTATCGGTGTGGAAGCTCATATTCATAGGTTTCGAGTAAATTGGGCATCTGTGTTCCCATTAGTTGTACTGCTACATTTGCTGTTGGGCCCACAAGGATAAGGATTCCCTTAAAGTGTTTTGACTGTTATTTCTATGAAGAATCGTGCTGCAAAAGCAACTGGCAGCACCTAAAAACTGAAGTTTTCCTCCTTGCCCTCAGCTTATAGGCAAACAGCAGACACCGGCTGCATTTCCCTCCCGCTCTGTACCTTTCCTGCTTTCCACTGCAGCATGCTAGGGAGACAGCAGCCGGTTTTCTTTCACAAGTGCTCCTCTGGGAACCCCTTGGGAAGCAACCTCCATTTTCACATCAGCTGCAAGCATTCCCCTATCTGTGGTTGCTCCCCAGGTTGGAAGCGCTGCCTTCCCTCGCAGTTGCAGAGTTTCATGCCTTCACCTCAGCAGAGCACATCGAAGCAGAGGCATCGCATGGCCCCGGCCTTGGCACAAGGAGAGGACAGAAAAGGGCCGTAGCCCAGCCGACGGGGAGCTCCCCGCTTCGCAGCAGCTCCTGCAGCCCCGCTCCCCAACCTTGTTCTGAAGGCAAGCTGCATTGGAAATCTATTAAGCACAGCACACATTATTGACAGTGCCAAGCCAACGCGCAGGGGACTGCAGCATCTGTGAGGGGAAAGGGGGATAAATGGCGTCTTTGATAGGATGAATGAACCTGGGTAGAGCGGGGGACTTAAAGATTTGGGGGAGGGTTTCTGAAGGTGCTGAAGAGCTTCCTCGAAGGCAGCATCGCATGCTGCGCTGTGAACTAGGCTCCACTTGACCCCAGTCACGTCCCCAGTAATGGCCCGTGCTTGGCCGGGGACACGGCCGCCGCCGAGCAGGCGGCTGAACCAGGCAGGCATCGTCTGGGGGCAGGCGGGCTCTGACGCAGGGGGGATTTAGACCATTTAGAGCTTTGCAGAGCATAAGCTGCACCTTACATCCACCTGCTAAAAAAGCGCCGAGAGCCGCCAGCAGCCAGCCCAGCAAGGGCAGGCACAGCCTGGAAAACCCTCTCCTTCCCCCCATGGCCTCTGCAACTCCCAGCACAAGCAATTACACAAATTAGAAGAGGAAAATCCCATCTGCAGCATTACTTTATTATTTAACCTTAGTTCAGCTGCCCCCAATACCATTACAAGCAAAACGTGCACGTAAGGATGCTTTGACTTCTCCATGCGTAAACAAAGCCCCAGTTGCTTGGTCACTAACGGGAGTTTGCTTTAAACTGTACACACGCTGCCTTCTCCGCACATCCCAATGCACACAAAACACAGCTCTTAACATCCAGACAGCACCATTGTGTGGGTCACGTACCTTGTACAAAGGAGGACTAACACAAAGAGGAGCCTGGTGCAACTTTCCTGGAGCCACGGCAGTGTTGAGGGTGCTCCTGGTGCACAAGCGTGGTACGGGTGGGATGGATTTGTATCCAGATCCCCAGCATCATCCTCCCTCCCCCTGAGACAGCTGAGGGTGCTGCTTCTGTGAGAAATGGGAGTTTGAGCCTGCTCACCAGATCTCTGATCAATGAGAGAAGGAAACTGCACCTGGCGTAGAAAGGGAGCCAGGAGGAAAGGAGCACACCAATGGCTTCAAACCCTGCCCTGGGCTTCTCCCGCATTGCCCTGAACCAGTTGTTTCTCTGACTCATCTCCCCGTCTCCTTTATCTGCCATTTTTTCTTCCAAACTTGTTAGAGAAGGCAGGTCTAGGCATTTATATGAAGTGAAGCAACAAAGGAGCCCTTATCTCAGCGGGGATGCAGGGCTGTGTCCATAGGAGTCGGGGTGTTGCCTCGCAGAGGCGTTACAGCCAAGCCGGAGCGGCACCACTCCCCGCTTCCCCAGTCTCCCTGCCCACAAGCTGAGTGATGCCTGCACTGGGAAATGCTTCTTCTCCAGGGCAGGCAAGCGCTTAATGCCAAGGCAAATGCCTATCCAGGTTTGCTCGGTGGTTCCTTGCTTCAAGCACCACATCCTCGCCCCAGCTTCTGGATGGTCAGAAGCGCAGCAGCATTGCAAGCCACGTCAGGAGGGTTACGGTCACCACACCAGGCAGAATAGTCCTCTGCCCACATTAAACTGCTTCGGGGATTAACAACAAACACATTCAGGTGAGGAAAGTCCTCTTCCCACTATCATAAGCTGTCACGACATCAACACCCACAGATGTGCTATTTTAGTCATAGGCAGACCCACAGGTAGGGCATGATGCTCCAGGGGCCATGTGTTATCTGGGACACAACCATTCCAAATGCAGCAGGCTATGCCAAGATGTTTGGTGCATGAACTCCAGGCTGGAGCAAAGCAAATCATCGCACTATGCTGGCAAGGCCAAATTGAACCCATGTCAGCACTTCTGCTAGAAAACAGAAAAGTATTTAAGAGGTTGGATAATAGTTCTCCCACCTAGAAAGAAACACGGGTACGGGTGAGAATGCAGGGCAGAATAAACGGATGGCAACAGGGGGAGGGAAACATCCTGGTGTGAAAAACGTGAGTACAAATAAAGAAAATACCAGCAACTTTTAGAATCTCTTCCTCCATCTTACCAAAACCATAAAAATTTAAGCTTTCTTTTTCTCCTTTTTTTTAGGGGGGAGAGAGGGTTATGATGAAACAGAGGACTACAACAAAATTGAAGTAAAGAATCAAGTTACCAGAAGTTTCTAGAGGTAAAGCAGCACTTTATGATCCACTTACATGATGCAGAAATATGCCCTTGCAGCAAAGTAGGCCAACAGTATCCCCAGCTGCATGAGGGAAAATATTGCCGGCAGGTGGAGGGAGGTGATCCTTCCCCTCCGCTCAGCACTGGTGAGGCCACACCTGGAGTGCTGGGTCCAGTTTTGGGCTCCCCGGTACAAGCAAGACATGGGCATACCGGAGAGAATCCAATGAAGGGCCACGAGGATGACAAAGGCACTGGAGCATCTTTCCTACGAGGAGAGGCTGAGAGAGCTGGGAATGTTCAGCCTGGAGAAGAGAAGGCTCGGGGGGATCTTATCCATGTGTGTAAATACCTGCAGAGAGGACAGAGCCAGGCCCTTCTCAGTGGTGCCCAGTGACAGGACCAGAGGCAATGGGCCCCCACTGAAACACAGGAGGTTCCCTCTGAACATCAGGAAACACTTTTTCACTGTGAGGGTGACCGAGCACTGGAATAGTTTGCCCAGGGAGGTTGTGGAGTCTCCATCCTTGGAAATATTCAAAAGCCATCCGAACACAGTCCTGAGCAACCAGCTCTAGGTAGCCCTGCTTGAGCAGGGGGTTGGAGCAGATGACCTCCAGAGGTCCTGCCAGCCTCAGCCATTCTGTCACTCCGCATGGGGTGCAGACAGGCACCGTCTTCCTTCCCCTCCCAGTTTACACAAGTACAGCCAGACCAAGAGAACAGCTCTCCAATTTTTCTACAGCCAAGGAGTCAGGTCAGTCCTGGCCTTGCGTTGCTGGTCTGACAGCCCACCGGAGGACAGAGGCGCAGAAGGGACCTTGTGTGGCACTGTTGGTCCCTTGCTACTGCAGGCAACCACATTATATACATCCTGTGGACCAACAAGCTCCCTTTTAACTCTGCTTAGGTTGCCACTGCACGCTGTGATGAATAGCATCAGCCACAAAACCAGCCGGGGCAGAAGCTGGCCTCGGGCGGCAGTCACCTGTATGCCAGGCACTGACGCAAGCGGGAGGACAACGACATCCACCTCCAACGCTCTTCTGACACAACCGAAACAACCTCTTAACACAGGTACCGCCAAAGACTGCTGGATCCGAGACAGAAACTGCAGATAAAGCTCCTCGGGCAGCAGTTTCAGTGCCAGGTATTCATTGCCGAGCCCCACCTACCCGACCAAAGCCAGGCGACACGCACAAGACGTGCTGACGCTTGCCATTACGAGCAGATTGCAGTCTCTGTATTTGCTCTACTAACCAACTGCAAACTTCACCTGAACCTGACCGTACCCCGGGGTGATCCTCCCCACACCCCCTCACCACCTCTGAGCTACCCGGCCCACTCAGGTGGGGTTTGCAGGGGCACAGCTGGGCAGCAGAAGGGCTCCCAGTATTTTTGAAGAGCTGCTGTAGAGCAGCCAACAGCGCTGGGCACCCCCTTCCAGGGTCGATAGGCCCAGGGCGTTTCAGATGGGGCATGGTTCCTTCCCCATGTGTGGTTTTGGGACAGCATGGCAGGAAATCACCTGTCTCCAAAACTACACCAAAGGAGCCTCCAGCATTTGCAGCCGCTAAAGATCACACGTTGCTCTTTTCAGCATTAATTTGTACACGCTGACCAGTGACAGCAGTAACTGCTTTTCCTTCCCAAATTGTTCCACTCCCTTGGAGCAAAGGGTGACAGGGACCGTGCTGGCATTGTGCTCACCCACTGCTCAAGACCTGCTCTCATCACCTGTAAGCCTGAAGCCAGCAGCTTCCACTACACAGCACGTGGGGGCCGCTTTGTTTTAGGCATGAGCAGAACTGCACTGCACTCCTTTGAATCATGCGAAGTATGGGTTTATTCACAAAAAGATGTTTTCTTGGACTGACCACATTTAGCTTCCATTAAGGGAGGTAACAAACCCTTTTCACTATGTGCACTACAAACACTAGGAAGCAAGTACCCCAACAGAGGGTAACCTTCCTCTGCTTCCAGAGATCTCATGTGAGAGGACCTATATCCATCACTAAAAGCCAAAAAGAGAATTGTATTCAAAATGGGCTTTTTCGTGTGTTCCTCCTCTCGTACGCTACTGTTTCAGTGCTGTTAAAGACATTACACAACTCTCCTGTTTAAAAGCCAGGTTGGTCCTTCTAACCTTTAAGACTCCCCTACTCAAAATGCCAAGTTACATACAATAAAGGACAGGTCAGATGCACACAATGAGTAATACTACTACAGACTTACTTTTTTTTTTTTTCCTTTTTAATTAACTTTAGCTTCAGAAGAAAAGCCTCAGAGCAGACTACAGGCCCTCTAAGGCCCATTCTCACTGAAGCTGGTTGCCTTCTCTTCTGCATCTGGCAGTAAGCTCCACAGCACTTTGCATGCTCACGATAGACCGAGAGGCCAGATCTTTCCTTCCAGACAATGTTAATTTACTAGCGTGTTCGTAAGCAAGCCAGATAGGGAAGGAAGGAAGGAAAGGTCTCTACCTATATATTTATATACACAGAAGCAGGTGTCCCAGCTCATTTTGGAGCCGTCATTCTGGGGAGACAGCACAGACCTGGACTGCAGCCAACAGGTACCAGAAGGAACCGACTGATATTTCCAGCAGATCAAGCAGGTGTCCCCCCCTTCACTGCTCAACAGCTTTCCCCAAGACTGCTGCTGTTATGCAAGCCCCTTACAAGCTCACAGGTTAGAAGTGCTCAACAGCAGGACCAGGCTCTATAAAAAGCAGCCAGCGAAGCCCCGACTCTTACTACAACGCGGACTATGATTAAATTTGCATACAGGAAACAGCTTTTGGAGAGAAAAAGCTAAATAGTAAGTTCAGCCAGAAGCTAAAACTGAATTGCTAACAAGCCACTCACACCTGTAATAGAGCTGACTACATCTACTTTTCACGAGCAAAAAAGACTGCCTAAGAAAGGTCAACAGATGATCTTGAAGATCTGACTGTTGAAAGATGTAAGCCCTTGAACTCATTAGCGTCATGCCTCAGAACATCTGAATAAAATGAGCTCTTGCTTTCTGCCCGAACACTACTTAGGCTGGGGGTATTATCTTGTGTAAAACCTCTGAAGGTTTCTTTTAGATATGTTCTTACTATTTAACCCAGTTACCCTCTGTGTAATTGAGAATGACCCAGAACAGGGCGAGTGGGATCAGGCCTCTCTGCATCACCTCAGGTTTTGCTGCTGCTGTTATTTGGTAGCTTTTTATGCTTGCAGAAATCAACCTGAAACAGAGTTTCTTAAAGTATTAGATACAAGTAACTGCAAGTTTTATAAATGTAAAACTTTATCCCAATGGAAAGATTATTCCACTTAGGCAAGCTAAGCAACTAAGTGACCCTGAAATGCCTCCTGCTCCTTCGCAGATTATTTTACTGTCAATGCAACCAATTTATATTGTTAGTTTTTATCCTAAACGTGTCCAAGTGCAGTTGAAACGTTTTGATTCTTACTCTGGGCAGAGGTAGCATTTCACAATTAGAAAGTAATTTAGAAACCAAGGAATCTCTACTCTGAAGACTGAGGTTCAGATTTCTTATTCCTGGTGGAGCTCAAGAGTATTTTCAGGCACGTGCAGTCCAGGAGAGCTGTCGGTGGCTGCACGGCAGACCCACCGTGGCTGCGCTCACTCCCCAGCAGCTCCAAAGGCGATCACGGCACGGGAACAGAGCAGAGATTCTTTGCGGTGAGAGCGCCGGTACCCTGCGAGTCACGGGAGCCAGGGCTGGCATGAGACCGGCTGCAGGCACACACGAGTAGCTCAGATTTCATCAAATGAAAGGCAGTAAACAGTCAAGAGACTGTCTAATATTTACTACAATAATTTGCTACTGGGAAGGGGGGAGGAAATCAGTACTCTTGACTCTTTTCCAGCTCTATCTGCTAACAGAACCAGGCATTCTTCTATCGGTTCAGGGAAATTACAAGAAAATACAAAAATCACAATAATATGATCCATAATCTGCTTCCACTTAAACATTAACCAGCAGCTATGATAACCACCATTTCATTTGCATTAAGAGATTAAAGCGTATCCCTCCGAGAGGAAAAGCCCCACATAAAGACAAGGCTTCTGCATGTCATTTTCATAATCAGCCCGTTAGAGACCTTGAAAGCCTCACTGCAAACTCAACGCTCATTAATCCACTCGCCCATTTTGTTAAACTTTATTTTAAAACTGAGTAACAGTGCTTGACCCTCACAGGTTACTCATTAGCTACAGGAAGTTCAGCTGCATCAAACCTGAAAGTAAAACAGTCTAATTAATCTTAAGATAACAACAGTACTTTAGGTGCAGAAGCTAAAAATCAGTAGGCTTCAATTAAAACCTTCAGAAGAGAGACTTGTCCCTCTCCTTGAACATTTCCAGCAAAGGAACTATGAAGTACCAGTAAAGAGTGTGCAAAATGTGAACTCGGCTAAAGCAAGTAAGTACTTATTTCTCCAACACAGCATCTTCCACAAAGCAGAAGCGGATTGCAGAGCCTCGCAAGAGACATGCTGCAGGCACTGCTGCTGCTTTCCTTCCATTGGGACTGGGAAAACTTAACCAAAGAGCAGGTTAAGCCTATCACAAACAAAAAGTAGTACCTAAAATATGCAGCGACTGATCACATCTAATCACTAATTTAAGATTTTAAGAGTGTAGAGGCTCTGGGAAAAGTACTAAGTTACTCTCCAGCTTGATACCACGAGAAGTCTCGTCCCCAGTGGTGTTCTGGCGAGGCCCAGAGCCGAGACCGGCAGCGCTGGGCTGGGGGGCTCAGCACCCTGTGCACAGGAAGGGTCCTCCAGCCTCTTCCAGTGGCTGAGCTGACACCGGGCCAATAAAAGCCAAACTCTGCAACACACTTGGTCATCCTTGTTTTAAAGTTACTCAAACACATAAGCAGCTTCTAAATCCATAAGTATATTTATTTCCAATTTAGTCTTAAATCTCCTCCTGCATGCTTATACTCCCAGTTTATTAATCCTTCCTGACAGTGAATAAACTCACTGCTAAATTACTTGTCAAGATGAAAAATAGCCGCCCTATTTTCTGTCACCCTTGAAGGCCCACAGTTAAAGAAAATTAAACACATAGGCTTGAAGCTACACCATGTATTTGTAAATAAAATAATTTGACAGAACAAGATTGCAAAGTATGAAACGAGCCCTTTCAGGAATTTGTAAATACAAGAAAAGTTAATGTTAAGTCCATTTTGTAAAGTTTTAAACAAATACCACTGAGGGATACGAGTATTACCATAAAACACCTTTTTTTTTTTAATGCTTTTTCATAAAAGCTTGGACCATATACATCAATTTCAGAAGAAAAATCCTACACGCACGCATTGGTTTGGTTACAGCTCCAGGGATCAGTGCAGCACAGTGCAAGTTTCAGTCACAGATAAAAAGATATTTGAAGTAGGTACAAGAAAATTTTGCAAAATATAGGATGCGATCTAACTCTTGGCAACCCTCTTCCCATCCCCTAAAAAGTGCTGAAAAGTAAGCACAACATATAGAAACACAGGGAAAAGTACACAAGGCGAAAGACTCTTTAACAAGACAAGTTAATATTTGACAGCTTAAGAAAGAGGAAACAATTGCATCAGGAAGAAAATGATTGTTAGTCATTAGAAGGGATGTATAAGGGAGGTTTGTACTTTGAGTCTGTAGAAAAACTGAAGCTGACAAGTCTCCATTCCTGAAATATAAATCTTGAGTAAGAGAGGTACAAAAAGCAAGCACTATTAACTGAAAGTGACTTCTCAAAATAGCCCATTTCCCCCTGCTGCAGGTCACCACTCCCTCATCTTTCAAGAAGTATACATAACTACTTATTTCAGCTAGTCTTTCAGTATATACAATTGTTTATTGCTTATCTGGCAACTTTACAGAATCTTTCTGGTCCCTAGTCTCCATCAGAAGGCATTTTCCCCTTTTTATGTTTCTTTCAAAGTAGATCAAGTACTCTTCAGTGCTTTTAAAAAAACTTGGTACTTAGAAATTGCCCAAGCTAAAAATACTAACATAATTTTCACCTGAAGCAATGTCTTGCAGACTATTAATGTAGAGTATTAAAGATGCTACATGCATCTTTAGCTACCAGAAATCTCACGGAGAGCTACGGCTTTGAAGTGCTCCACGAATTTTTATAGAAAAAAAATTATGACTGACATTTACAGCATATAGAATGGGAGACTAGTGCAATATGCAGCATTGATTGTTTATTCAATAAATATTTAACCCAATTATTGCCAACCAAGGCAAACAGTGCAGAAATTGTCACTTAAAGAGATACAAAAGTTTAACATTTTTTCGTATAAAGTCAGTTGCTACTATATTCATACAACTATTTCAAAGAAGTTTTTCTGCTTCAAAATTGATGCTACCATTATAAAAATATAGAAACATAGCATTTGGGGGTTTAACATGTCTTTGCAGGTCTAACTTTTACATTTAAATGGGAACATGACATTTCTGTATTCAAGAACTTATTAAAAATAAAAATGAATACTACGGTAGAGACATTTTCTGCACTGACAATTTCATTATAGTTCTTAAATACATCTTTCTTGGTCCTGGGTATACATTTAGAAAGAAATAACTTGCATCTCACATTTATCCTGAGGTCAGCTGTGTAAAAAGGAAAGCCAATTTTATAAGGATACTTGCAGCCTTTTTGTTCAAAATATGAGGTTAAACAAGCCAATAAAAGTGCGGGGGGGGGAGTCAGCCCTCTCATCAATGTTTTGGGAAACAAAGTTTAGTGTCATTTTGGGGGGAATATTTTCAAAAAATATATAAGGCCATCACATCCAAGTGCTGTATCACCCAACTAAAATTTTAGTATGCATTTGCCAAATTTGAAACTTAGAAACTGTTCTGAAAAGAAAACGTATAAATCCCCATGAAGAGTCACCCTAAGCTTCTCATTTCAAGATCCCGACCCGCAATGCAACTCCTGCAAGGAGAACCCTGCTGAAGCCTGTGGGAACCTGCAGAGTCTTCGGGTCTGCCGACACAGGTGAGGACGGGCGATTCGGGTCTCCAACACCCGCTGTGGGGTACAGTTCTGACCTTGTCAAAGCTCCACTTTGAACACAGCAGTTATTTTCAATAGCACCAACAATCTCTCAGATACCAGCATCAGGCAAATACAGATGACACAGAATAGGTTTGTTCCTTCCTGAATCAGCACAATTGGTACAAGGCACTGCTTGGCATAGGAAGTCATAAATAAGAGCAAAACAAGACAATTTCCAAGTTTTGTGACATTTGAGTTTGTACGTTATGTCACATTTCAACTTATTATATACCATGGTTAGAAAAACAAGATGGTCTAAGGGATTAACCAAAACATCACCGTTCCATGCATGTTTACAGTTTTCCTCCCCATATCCGAAAAAACCCACGTAACAACGTATCAATATGAAGCATTAGGAAGTATGGGTTGTTAAATTAAGAAAGTACATTTTATTCTCCAATCTTCCACAAAAGTCTAACCTAGACAAAACTCAAGTATAAGAAGTTGGAAAATATTCTGATAACATTTGCAACAGTCTATCCCTGCAGAGGAGTGAAAAAACTATTATCTAGAGAATTCATAAATTGAGGCACATCGCAATTGAAGATATTCAGGCATATTTTATGGCTAGAACAGGATTTTTCTGAGGAACCTCACTATAGACTTCCCCAAAAGCAGCTCCATATGGTTTGAAACACAATTTGCAATACATAGAAAAAACATTTGGTCCTTAATCACTACTGTCATCATCGTCATCATCATCAGAAACATCATTTAAAGATGATTTAGGTGACTGGCTGTAGGAGTCTGATCTAGCGGACTGACAAGCAGTCATCTCCCCGGTAGAAAGAAGATCATAGCAGAAGTCGCAAATTCTCACAGGCTTAGAAGACTGGCTCGGGAGAAGAAATCTCTTTTCAGAGCAAGGCCCGCACACAACAAAGCCACACTTGCGACAGTGGTGACGACGGTTGACGGGTGTAAATTTTGCTTTCTGGCAGCGCATGCACACAGTGGCTTCCGAGTCTGGAACCCAGACAGCTGCATGTTCATTGCTAGGAGTCTTCCCGCTTTTGGAAAGCAAATCAGAAACACACTTATTTATGTGGTTCATCCACTCGGACTTCTCTGTAGCGGTGGCAGCATAAACTGCAAAAGACTTTGTTGGTGTCTTGATAAGCCAACCATTCCGTAAGTCTCCCTCATCCTGGATGGAATCAATAGTGACGTTTTCCAGTGGGATTATGTGCTGTTTATTGTATTTCTTCTTCTGGATGACAATGTTACCGTAAACGAGAATGTCATTGAACAGGAAGAACTGCCTCGCTTTGGGCTTCTTCCTACACAGCTTTGTTAGTACTCCCTCTCCGATCAGAACACGACCAGGAATAGTCAGAGGTTGACCAGCTGCTCCAAAGCAGTTTTCCACTATACTTATTCTTCTAGTATTTGCCTCGCTGTTTGCCAAGCGATCCACCATCTTTCACAAGTATCCTAAAATTAGAAAAAAAAAAAGTTTGTTGTTAGAACAGGACTGATTCAACAGCAGCCTTCCCCAAGGAACGTACCAACCCCGCATTTCTTAAAATATCTAACAGAACCCGCTGGCTCAGAGGCACCGACTTGGGCTAGATTTAAATGAGTACTAACACCGAGGAATTTTTAGCAACCGATTAGTCTTTTTTTCGAAAGCAAAAATGTTCCATCCAGCTGACAGCTATCTTTACCACACAGACAGCACCTACAGCACTACTCTTGAGAGCCTCTGGCAACAGACTAGAAGGCCTCCTCTCTAGTAAGGTTACTGCATCCTGGTTTAATGCTCATATTTCTCTGTATAGCCTCCTGTATAGCACCTACTCCCTGGATGGCAAAAGAACATATCATCCATCATTCCAGAAACATCAACTTAACTGAGCAGCTTGGAGACCCATGTTAGTGCTAACACAACAAACAAAAATTGTATCATTGATGTTCACGGGGGAAACCACCATACCTAAGCTCAGTACTGCTCTTTTTTCAGTACATAAACCTTATATCACGGGCCAAAACCATGAATCTACCTACCAGAAACATTTTGTATAGACCACAGTTTGCACCCCACACCACTTGCTTTCATGGCAAACTCTTGAGCCAGGAGCAGGGAGCAAGTCATGGCTGGTGGCCCATCACCTGTTTGCTGCTGCCTTCTTTTTCAGGGGCCCCACAGTCCCTCCCTCCTTGTCGACTCGAACCACAGCTGCATCCATTGTGATCGGGCGACATACACAGGCAGACCAGCCCAGAGCACAAGCTGCACAGCTGGAAACTGCTCCTCAGAAAGACTAAGTGACCTGCACCGGCTGAAAGTTTAGGCAAGAAGGCATCATATTTCAGGGACTGCTGATGAACTAAAGAGTACGTATCTTCCAGTTACGTATTAAAACCACCACTCGTCCTTCCTCCAGTAGCAAACAGGATTTTCTCTTGTAAGGGTAAGATTCCTAAGACATCCAACGGGGAACTGAAAATAAGAAGTCACTATAGCGACTCATACCTTGGCAAACCACTCTTCAGCCTATCTTTTATGCTAGAGCTTCCTGGGTAGAAGTCAGGCAAATGCAACTCCTGCCAGTCTGATCCAGATCTGCTCCCCTCAAGCTCTTCCTGAGTACAGCCATGAACCTGAGCTGTGCGCTTGATGGAGCAGTGAGCCAGCTGGCAGAGATGAGTACTAAGGCCAGACCTGTGCCTCAGCACGCCGAAGACAGCTCTCCTGTGCCTTCCTTTCCAGCTACCACAGGGCTAATGCTCATGACACCTTTTGGTACAATCACTGCTTTGAAGAGGCCTGAAGGAGAGCAGAGTAGCAAATACTCCAGTGCCTGCTACCTGTGCCTCTCAACATGATCCCAGTTTAGGAAGTCCTCTACGTTAACCTACCTTTCCTTTTAGAGCCGCACTGCCTGCCATCATTACAGCATCAGTCTGTAACCGAGATGAAACTGGGCTGAAACAAGGTGCAGACTTGATGCTGCACAGACTCTCTCGCTCTGCCATAACCTGATCCAGTCCATCTTCTTGCTATGAATCAAAGCTCAGATACCTCCTTAGAAAATAGGAATGAAACTTCTTGATAGAAATTTGGTGGCAGAGAAACCTCTCGTCAGCCTCATCTAAATAAGTATGTCACCTGTGATTACACAAATCCACAATGCCCAGTGTTAAGCATGATTAAAAAGTAACTTATAAGTTACTGCTTTGAGAGTTTAATTAGTTCCACACTAAAAGAGTTTGACAAGTGGGCTTGCTCAGATATAACTAAACTGACCTTTTTTTAAGCTCTGCACATGGCATCATCTTGTATCAAAGTCTGACACTGAAGATTGAAGAATCTATTAAAGGTATTACTCAACACTACTTCTGAATTTTCTTAACTGTGTTAAGCAGTTTTATGGTTAGTAGAATTACAAAGCCATCAAATCTGAAATTATTTTGATCTGCAGAAGGGCAAGACATAACACAAACTGCCTTGTAAAAGGGTTCAAAAGATTTAATTGTGCTGCATCAGGGCACACACCTATGCTATTTCCACCAGTTATCAAAGAAAAAAAGGCTGACCTCCTCCATTATCCTGTCCAGTGGTTCCCCCATTTGATCAGTTTGAAAGTATTTTCTTAACAGTAAGCTTAAGTCATCTGTGCTGTAAAACAAAGATTTCTTTTTGTTCTTCAATCAGAATAAGCATCACTACCATCTTTATTAAGCTTTCTGAGGACTGAAATGCTTGTCACTTATCTCTAGAGAGAAGACTGAGAGTCAAGCGGAAGGAAAAACAAACAACAAAAAGATCCCTGTTCTTTCCATCTCCTTCACCAGCCCTACTTTTCTGAACCACTACTCTTGTCAAGGCTCTCAAAGCTTTGTCCATCGTTCCCTTTAAGAGATGGCCACAAGTGGACATTGTACTAAATTGCTAAATCCTTCTGCAACACCAAACTGAGCTGATACGGTTCTGCTTTGTTCCCTTCTGCTGCAATACCAATTTATGCTATCTGCCCCCCTCCCTGCTCCCTTGAGGCATTACAAAAGCTACACAGCAAATTAGATCAGGGCTGATCCAAGTTGAGAACAAACTGGGAGAGTTTTAGGGCTCAGGTTGACAGGATAACTTCAGTGGAGTGACGGGAAGGTAGGTGCTTAGACAGTGCCCTGTATAGAAAGTACATCAGCTTAAACTGTCCAGTAAACAGAAGTATTACAGTCGGGTTTTTTTTTCCTCCTAGAGAACAGAAGACTCAAATTACACCAATAAGATTCATTTTTTTAATGCCATGACTACACAGGCATATCCAAAATATACCTTTCAACAGATACCTTATTTCTTTCAAGCATTCCAAGCATCAATACTAACTTAGACACATAGGGACACAACATACCCACCCTTTACATGTTTTATTCAGCATTAATATCTAGCCACTTCTTTTTTTCCTTCCCTTTTTTTTAAAAAACATACACCTTCCAACTACCTACTACCACATGGCAAAGAGGCACAACACTGGCACTTGGGAGTGAGTTTTCCGGGTAAGCGCTTGGCTTCACTTCTACTACAGCCTTGTGTAATGCAGAGGTGCCGCTCTGCAGAAATGCTGTTGGCTTCTCCCAACTATTCTCTCTCTACCTACCCAGGAGAAAAATACTAAGGATGGAACGCAAGAGACAAACATCAAAAAGTTCCTAGTTTATTCGGTGTAGTCCTAGGCTCAAAAATCAAATTCCGGTGCTGACTGTCAAAGCCCAGGATTTGGAATGAGGGTTAATGGCAATTAAACTGCCAAATAACCATCTAAAAACATACTAGCAATAAACAGCCTTTGCAAGTGCCAAAGCTGAACCAACAACTGCTTTGGACTTCGAAAGCAAGGAGTCAGTCACAGGGTCAGTCTAAAGTTATTTAGTAATCCCATGTTCCCTGGGAAGTGGGGAAAGATATCAGTCAGCAAAGTGCAAGAATACGCTTTTCTGCAGGTACAAATCAATATGCCCTACATCTAAACTTAAACTTTTATATGAATTATATGCAAATTACAGCAAGTTGAATGCTTTTGCTAGTCCACAAGGGGGAACACCCCTGCTCCCCTCCAAAAAAAACCACCCCACAACAATAAAACACACACAAAAAAAAACAAGCAAAAAAACCCAAAAACAAAACCAAAAAGCACAATCATACTGATGAGTTTCAGTGAAGCGAGTTGTTGGTGTGAAGTTACAGCGACCTGTAGGAAGTATTCATTGCTCCGTAACTCCAACTCAGCGCTCTCCGCACTCCCTGCCAATAAACAGTAAATTCAGTTCAAGGTCACCATGGAAGCTTTCAAAATACAAGTCACAGAGAGAAGAAAACAGGGGGAGAAAAGGCTAAAGGCTTTAATTAACTGTTCTCTAGGATGACCCAAGAGAAAACAACTCTAACCAGGATTGTTTATAATAATCATCATGGCTTGAAACCAAGACACATGACTCTAGAACTTGTGCTGAAGGCTGTACTTTCAGCTTGTTGTGAAAATAATCACTTACTGGACTTAAAGGAAGAATCTGGGGCAAGTTAAGGACCATTAAGAAAGACAAGATAATCACATATCTTCTAGACTGAAACTTGTCTATAACGTTCAATAAATTCTCACCTACCAGCCTCAATTAAGGTAGTAAAAGCCACAGACTGCTGGTGGATTATTCCACCTTTCTAGGGATTGAATTGTATTTTCCCACACTAATAGACAGACTTTTTAAAATAAGCACTCTGACATTTTTCTCTTAAGTTTTTAGAGAACTAAAAATTAAAAATCCATCTGAAATTCTATGCACACTGATGCTCACTCACCTTCACTAGCTGTTTCTGAGAAAGGAAGTTCAGAAATAGATAATAAAAAACTACCTGAAAAGTATCATGATTACAAATAATAATGAAACACGGAAAAAAATAGACCAGGAATACAAAAGAGAAGCCATCCCTAAGCCACAAGAGCTAAAATTAGGAGAAAAGGCGCATCTCTTCTTCTCATGAGCACACAGACCAAAGAGATGTTAAATTAAAATACTGTCTGGACACACAAAGGAAATTTTAACCCCAAGATAACTCAGTCCAAAAGCTATGCAAGGTTATCAATTACCAATCTTTTAAAATTACAACAATCTTTTCTTAAAGCATATTCAGATATATTGTAAAAGATAACAGATCATATCCTGGAACTGGGTGGCAATATCCTCTCTCTTGTCAGCTAAAACGTTCTTCTGAAGTTTCTACTGTTGGCCACCATAAGAAGCAGATACTGGATTACTGTCCTCAAGATGCAGGATCTCAAAATCTGATCAAACAATGCAATTCCCGAGTGACAGAAAATTGCTGAAAACATGCCCCAAATCTTCCCCAAAGCAAGCGAGGAATAAACCAGAACGATGGGCTTCAAAACAACAGGATAGAGAACTCCACTTAAGGGGAGTGAGAGCACCTTATACATAGTCTTGATTTATGGATGCTATGAAGCAAAAAATCTCAAATGTACTGCTCAGATTTTTATCATATTTTACTCCAGTTTCGCACTTTTTGCATACAAACTCCCGAAGGTCCCCAGGCCCTTATGCAAGGAAGACTCCATTTGTCCATAAGGACCATCAGTCCACCACATCAGATTCATTTTCTGGTTTCAGACTGCAGCAGAGTACCAGCTGCTATTCAACACATCGCAAAAACAAATAAATCATCTTATAAGAAAAAAATCAGTTACATAGAGCTGTACCATGCGCAGAATTTAGCAGCCTTTCCAAATAAACAAATCTCTACTCTCAGAACGCTGCAATACCTTCAGTTTGCCCTCCTTCTCACACACATGCTCTCAGTAAGCCCATTTCACGATGAAGATGTTGGGCAAAGGCCTTCATCTTCACAGCATAATACGGTATTTAAAGGTGACAAAATATTTCACGACACAGAAAGTCACAACTCCTCTACCATAGGCAGAGCTGTCTTTGACATCAAGTTATTACTTCTTTTACTCACAAGAAGCTTTTACAGAAACAACAATTCTGTTACCAAGATATCAAGATCTTCTTGCTCCCCTATTTCACTCCAGTTTTACTTTTGTATCCTGTTAGCAAGAACAGTCATCTTCAAAGCGAGCAAACGTAGATGTTAACTGAAACCTTTGAAGAATTAACAAGTTACCCACTCACCTAAAGCACAACCCGTGTTGAGGAAGTCACGTATTTACTACGGTTATTAACATTCCAGACTACTGCAGCAGGAAAATAATTCTGTTAGGGTTGCTGTGTACTGACAAGTCATTTCCCACATAATTGTTTCTTTCTGCCACTGTATCCTGGTGACCAAACTGACAATCTCCCAGGACTCCATGCTTCTAGAGGTCTGGTTTAAAATAGGAGAGCGTTTATTTTATATGCTAGCTCTGTTCTTGATACAGGCCAGACTAAACTGCACAGAAGAACAGCTGTAGTTGAAGACAGACATAAGGAGTCAGCTAAGAAGAAAGCCACCCTGACTGACATAGCTACACCTAATTCAGCACTGCCAAAAAACTCTTCTACTACTACATTAGCACTGTAGCAGCTGGCAGGATCACCACATAGCAGAACCATAGATAACACAAAAGTGCTGGAGGGGAGAAGTGAGATGAAAAAAAGGTATTGTGGCATAGTGATGCAGATTGCATACAGTTCAGCAGAAAAACATTTCCTCAGCCCAGTTCAGTGCATGTTACCATCACGGCCAGCACTCCCTTTAGGCTGCAGGACAGGCGCAAAAGGTGAGCAGGAGAGGGACACAACCTGAATTCCCAAGTTTCTTCAGCAATACAGCAGAACCGGCAGTGCTCCATTACTTTCTGGCATGGGCAAGAACAAGTCTTGTCCAGTACACAGTCCCTGCTAACAAGCATCTAATTTTTAGAATTATTTTTCTTCAACACTCCTTCAAAGGAGGAAAATGCCACTGGCCATGCCATAATGGCCAGTTCATCTATCATCGTCTTTACAATTAGCAATTAGGCCGTTAACAATTACATTTAACACATTCCATTAATACAAAGCAGGCAGTCTAGATTTTTCGGAGCCATGGTATCAGGATGCAGGCAGCTCATCCATTACTATGCACATTCACAGTTAAGGTGACAGCTTTAAAGAAAAAAGTGTATTTAAGCTGCTAGAAAAAGTACAAGAGCTCAAAACTAACCACACAGAGGCCCACCCAGTCCTAAAGCAGCAGCAGATCCAGTAACACAAGTCCAATTAAAAAAAGTCACTAACCACAGTATCTGATCACGCCATTAGAACGGATGAAATGAGATCTAGATATTGTTGCAGCGAGGCAGATGTAGAGAATACAAAACACTCAGAAACAGAGGAATACAAACGGAATAAAGATAGAAAAGGTAGAAGTAGCAGATCTAAATGAAAGCACGTTACACCTTGCCACCCAATAAACCTCTAAATAATTATCCAGTTGTCATACAGAGCCCTTGTTTTCACACCTGCCTTTGCATATACAGACAAGATCAGCAACTGTGTTCCACCGCATACATTCAAACTAACCCATTTTCCTTCTTGCCTAAGGGTAACATATGTTTCATAATAAAAGCTTCTGTTTGGAGTCACTCAATAAAAGGCAAAAGTTAAAGGTTTTATCATGCCTGACTCCAGAACTCGAAGGCTCTGAATAAAAACAGAGATTTCAGACAGAACTGAATCTTGTTTTATTACACTTAATCACACAAGTTAGACATACATGAAAGGTACAAAAGATTAATAAAACTTTTACAAGACAGAAACAAGTGAATTGTAAACTTAAGACAGACAAGGACTATCTGCAGACCAGATATCTAATGTGCATTAAGTGGCTGGTTTATAAGGTGACCCATCTTTTGGATCTACAGAGGAAAATATCACACTCTTTTTAAGAAGAGTTCATCAGGTAGAATCAGTCATTTAGTACAGTTACGTTGGTTTTTTTAGTGATAGGTTTTAAATAATTGTTATACATTATATTATCATATCAGACCCATTCAGCTTTCCTCTCGCACCTTGCCTATGCAAGGAAGACTGGCTAATTTGACTTACAGTTGAACAAACACAAACAATTAAGTTACCCAGAACCCTCACACATCCCTCTGATTTAAAGTTTTGTCTGAAACTGTAATATCGCTACTTTTTGTGGACAAACTTTCAGCTACAAAGGCATCTCAGTACTGTAATACAGTAGTCTAATCTCTGTTAATATTAGATTTATTGCTCTTAAGAGCAACACTTGACTTTTTGCACCACTGCCAAGTAAAACGTAGTGTAAATTTCTGAAGTGCAACCTGTTTAAGGAAACTTATCAATGTCTAATGCTTTGAAAACAGTTTTAGTGTGGAAAATTGCTGAACTAAACACATGCACAGCTAAGTTTCTGATACAGGTCAGAAGAGAAATCAGCGTAAATTTTAAATCTTACTTTGGCCTCACTAGTTCCACCTCCTACACAGCTGCCTTTAATACATACAGAGAAGGATGATACCACCACTTGTCCTGAATGTTTCACTGTGTCATCCTCGTTGGCAAAATTAAGCTTTCTATGCACTTAGATCTGATTAGCTGTAATCAGAATCCAAGCGTTCATGCACAAGTCAGCACTACCTGTCAAGTACCGTAACAGTAATAACAAGAGCTGGATTAAAGATGATATAGAAATAGTAGCAAGAGGTATTTAGTTAAACTTTATTTCTATCATTCAGTATGTAGAATAAAATACTGAGGAAAATGAAGTTTTAAGTATCCATTAACCCATTTATGAATTCACTAATATTTCATTCTATATTTTACAGTTATTTAAATACATCTGTAACAATTAACTGCAGGGTTTTTTTAGTGTTAATTATTATATACTTCCACTGTTTGCCAGTTGCTTTTTATGAAAGAGCAAAAATTTGGCCATAAAGTTAACTGAAATTAAAAGAAATTTCACCCTGAAAAATATTTTGTTGAGAGGAGATACGAGTCTGACAAACACTTTCTAAAGGTCTTTATCACAGCTAAAAGCTGACATGACAGTAACAACTAAATGCCTGTACTGTGCTGGAGCTAGCTGTCCTGGATGCTATTTAAAACATAAGACAACAACTATCACTTAAAGAGAAATACAGCCTTCTAACAAGCAGTTCTCTAACAATTCTCTTCACGAAGGTATTACCAAAACTGTTGTTATTTAACAAACTGTCCTCCTATCACTAGTGTAACCAGCTGGTAAGGATGCAGAGGATAACCCTGATGGTATCTGAAAGACATGAGCATCAAGAATGTCAAAAACCTACATCATGATACTGCAAAGAAATAAGGACCAAGAGATTAAAGAGACTATATCAAGGTAGAGATTACAGCAGGAAGGGAGGCAATAAGATCCCTCTGAATTCCTTCAACAGTCTTTATCCAGAATCACTTTTGACTAATCTGGTTAATGACTGCAGCATTCAGAAAGGTACTGGTAGCAGGACAGAAACTTTGATTTATAGACCAAAAAAAAAAATAAAATTACCTTTTCTTTAAGGCAATGTATGCTGTGGCCTCTTTGACCATTTTTCACACCCTTATTATTTACTGGCATTTAATAAGTCAAAAAAGCAGCAAAATGAAACACCGGAAAAGGATGGTGGCAATACCAAGGCTGCTTTCGATTACTCTAAGGAAGCAAAGATGCTTGTGACATTTTCATCCAAACACTACAGAGAAAACATTGTGTAAGCAACCAACCAACCAACCAAGCAATACTACACTGGCAGGAAAGTGGAATAGACGATACTGCGGACCTCTCCCAAGACTCATTTCTATGATTCTCCATGTAATGTTTTCTACATGAATGGGATTTTTCAATTTTTATTTCTCCACTGTGAAGATATAGCTTCCTGCATTGCACAAGCCTGTGGAGCAATCACTGCGGCATGGGGAAACACAGATGAGCTAACTCAACTCACTCCCTTACTGGTATATCCAGTACGAACCAGCAGTCTTAACCTTTTATTGGTCTCAACCTGCTGGCTAACGTTCTGGCATCGGCCACAGACTCACAGAAAGCATGCCAGAAATATGTTAACAGCAACCACGTTACTTCATACTGTGCGACCTGTGAATATCCTGCCTTGCCAATATTTTAGAAATCTTTAGATTATTTCCCGGTCCAGCATTTAGTCATGTCCAAATACATCATGAAAACAAATCCATGCATTTGTCTAGTTAGATGTCATCATAAACCTGTAATTACCGCAATAAGCCAGACAGATCTGTTTGTTTTTAAACTGCTGCAAATGGCCGTCACAAGTCTAGCACCACTAAAACTCTTCTTGAAGGCACAACGTAGAAATCCCTATTTTAACTGCCTAACATTTTACAGTTTAGTAATTCTTTCAATACATTACAGTTAATTTTAGTATGCTCTAATTTCCAACTTACAAGGAAGAATTGCTATTTCACTTTAATTGACCAGTTGTATAAGAATGTCTCATAGAAGGTAAATTATTCTAAACGAAGAACAACAACAAAACCAACTTTATTATCACACCTGCATGGCAAATGCAATTTGCAACAGCCATTATCCAACTGAGTTAGGAATGCCTAGGAAGGCCAATTCCATTTTGGGGATGGAGATCATTTCTAGGTAGATCTTTCAAGATGTGTGGCCTTCTATTCCCCAACCCACTCAGAAGCTAGTTTGGGTACAGAAAGCTATTTTTAGCAAAAGACTACTTGTCTTGCCAAGCAGCACAGCAAGAGCCGAGCAATGTCGGTTTACTATCCAGGTTACTCTGCTGAACAGTTAGCACGCTGCCTGAGCTGCTGTATGCTGGCGAAACCATCCAGGTTCTGCACATTAGCTCCTCACGAGGTTTGGTATTTAACACAATAAACCTCAGCCAGAAAGAGAACACCAATTTAACCTGCTTGTAAACAGAAAGACTAGCTCCCACATCCCAAATGAGTTGAGTTGTAATGCTAAATAATCATACAGGAGACCTCAGGAAAAAAAAAAAAAGGCATGCGGAAGCAGGCTGTCCCACCAGACGAGTTCAGCCAGTCTGCAGCCCGCCCCGCACGAAGGGCAAGAACCACCACCTTGGCCCTAACGCCACGTGCGGTAATGCCAGCACCCCTGCTCCAAGCAAGAAACATGTGGCACCTATTAAAGACACAGAAATCCAGTATTGCTGGGTCCCAAAGCTGTTCCCACTACCTTTTCCTGCTTGGCAGTAACAGAAAATATGAAAGATGGAAACCCAAACAGTACTAAAGGGTTCATGCCACAGGGAAGTACATAATCAGGACAGCCCCAATTCACTCCTAGACCAACTGGAAGTGGTTGTATTTCCCTTCGGTCCCCAGCTTCACTGGAAAGAGTCCCTGAATGCCTCTTAGGGGAGAAGAGACATCACTGCAGAAGCCTAGGAGCAACATTCTTGTAAGAGATCCAGCTTTTTAATGAAATCAGCTGCTTATTACCACTGTCAGGCTTCTATTTATAATAAACCATGGTAGCTGATACTGTTTTTGTCTCCTGGCATGATAGAGACAGAGCTGCTGCTGGAAAGAAATATACAGTTTTCCATCCCCCAACTGGTAATCAAGGGTTGGCGCAAAGGGAGCAACTTCCTAAACTCATTTTATCTCTGTCCTTACCCATCTGCCGACGAGCTGAACACCGAAACAGGCATACCCAGCTCTGAACAGCACTTGGGAAACACGGTACTGCCAGCTGAACTGCTGCCATTTAGATGAGAAAATTCTTAACGCCTTTCAAGATGTGAAAGAGGAGGTAGCCAGCACATGCATATGGAAACCAGGTAATGGCTAGAATTAAAGGAATTTTTTTTTAAAAAAAAAAAGCAAACCACATCACACAGCCACACAATCCTGAAAGCTTGAGTTCTGCAAATAGAGGTGAACAGGCAGGCCTGACCCACCAGAAACAGTGTTTCCAATTTGACGATAAACCCATCTGTCAAAGCACAGAAATCAAGATCCAGGCAACTATGGGCATATGAAATACATGCATCTGTCAGCATACTGACATGGGTATAAGTAAAAAGGCTGAGTTCTTGTATGTTTATGTGTGTATATATATAAAAACATATACTTATATATAAAAACTATATATTTATAAACACACATGTGCCTTTTAAATTAATCAACAATCAATTAATTGAAAAAAGCCCAATATTCAGATCAAATCTTTGCTGTCACAGGAAAATACCCTAGCATTTTTACTTTCTATTTGCATATATTTAGGAGCACTAGCAGTGGTTAACTTAGCCTCTGGTTCTAGCAAACTGCATCCTTCATCTTAACCAAAGCACTGGGAACATACACGAGAATACAGTTTCAAAATCAGCTTCCACAGATCTTGAGCCCAAAAAAGTTCAAGTTTCTTCCAAAGTTCTCTGCAGCTCTGAGTAGCTAAAAGCCATCAGAAGAACAGCAGACAATAGATCAATGCCTTAGAAAACGAGCTAACACCTTAGAAATATGCCAGAAGAGTCAAGGGTGGAGGACAGGAGCCTGGGATCCTGCTCCAGCTCGAGAAGCTCCAGCAGCCACAAACCCCACATGCTGGGCTGGTGCCTAAAGGACCACTCAACCAGGCTGCGATACCAAACAGTGGAACACATTTTTCTGTTTACAATTTAATGTTTCCCTACTCCAATTGTTTTGCTCTTTGAAGAGTCTCTCCTAGCAAATGTTATTTAGCAGTTTGGCAGCAGTGACTTACCCCTCCCTTCCAGGCTGCCTGGACAGGCGCCGGGTGTGCCCTTCCCATCTGATACGTTGCCTGCAAAGGAATGGCTTAACTGATGACAGCCCACCGGGGCACCCATCCGGAGAGCTGGGCTAGCAAATAACTCGACATATACAAATACTACCACACATTAAATGGACATTGGGTGAAGGACATGGGGGGGAAAAAAAAAAAAAAAAAAATCAAAAGGATCTGACCAATTTCAGAGCAAGCTAAATCCTGCCTTAAGTTTTGCAAACCCAGCACAAAGAAGAGAATCCACAGCATCAACATACCTTTTAAATCTTGAAATAGACGGACTTACTTAAATTCTTATGGGGAGGTGGCACAGCATCATTAGTATAGAAAAAACAGATCCAGATACAGCTGTTCTACAAGAAGTGTTGCCAAATCCATCTTGCAAGCAGTTCCCTAAAACCAGATTGGTTGTATGGTTTGTTGTTTTTATGGATTATTGCATTTAGAGCACAACGGAGGCAACTTGCTAACGGCTAGCTAGACCGTCTCTCAGTCAACGTGAAAAAGAGGATTTGGTCTTCAGTGGCTGAAATAAATAGTATTTGCCAGCATGCTTCTTGCAGCATCTTTAACCTACAAGTAGAGAACATTTACAGGATTTCCGATGTGTATCTCTCATCCACAAGCATACACTAAAAATAGCACCTCCTAGATTTCAGAGCACCTGCATGTTTTGGCACTTGAGAGCTACCAGAACATCTACATGTTCACATGAGCTTCCTCAAGTTAACAGAATTTTATTTTTCCTTTCTTCATGAATGCATACCTACGACACACCTGACTTTGTTCATTGGCTTATGTCTTTTCACTATGCACAGGTACCCAAAACAGCCAGTGTTTAAAAAAAAATAATTAAAAAAATTGTTTTCTGTTTTAAGTTTTCTTTAGTTTACTTTTATTACCATTATGAGAGAACTTACTGAATTTTACTAACAGTCTGACAAGGACTAGACTATAGGCATTTGATTATAGCATGGCCATGCTATAGAGAGAGTTACCAAGTAGTCAAAGCTAGACAAGAGCCATTAACTTCCTACATATACCTTCAACACAAAAGAACTTTTGCTTTTAGCTAGCCATATTTTAAAATGGAGCAAAGTTCTCCCATGCAGGCTGACAATTCACAAACACAGCAGCATAACTACATCATTGCTATTTCATTTTTATTATAACCAATATTACTTTCACATGCACATGTCCTTTAAATTCAGAAATCCTGTTATAGGAAAAGAAGCTGCACAATAAAGAGGTTTTTCTTATCAGTTCAGTAATTCCAAGCATTTCCACAAAACTAAACAAGACACAACCCAAGCAACAACACTCAGCCTCCTCCTCTGACCAGGTGCAATCACCTCAACTTTCTGCAGCTCTTGGCCTAAGTAAGTTAAGAAGTCTCCACTTTAGGGAGCAACCCTAATACTACATTGCACTGTAGAAATACCTCCAGGAGGCCAGGCAGCTGGCCGCTATCCAACAGGGTCAGACAAAGCACTGCTGCAGCATATTTTCAATAGTATAGTAGGAAAATCAGAATATTCAGACATACTTATTTCCTTAAAATTCTTAACTACTTAAAAAAAAGCTAAAGAATCTCTACCACTAGTTCACCAGCAAGAACAGACTCAGAGCAAGTATGGCTGGCTGCAGGGAATCTTTTTCCTACCATTTAAACCTCCTGAAAAAAACTGCTCAAATCAGTACCAAAAAATGGCTCAAGCTCCAGTAACCCTGCACACAGCAGGGCTGTCATCAGGCTGCAAACCACCAGCCCAGCAGAAACCAGGGGCTCGCAGGCAGCTGAAACAGCTTGGGGCTTGGAATCAAACCACATGTTATGATTTTTGGGAAGCTTGACCACACTGAAGTGCTGCAATCATGGACCTGTCACTGCTGCCCCCATGCAATATTTAAAACACATAAGCCAAAAAGCCCAGCACTGAATTGCCCTCTCCTGAGCAAGAGACATAAGCCCTTTTTTATACCAAATGCTGCTACCTGAACATATGGGTGGACACTGAAGGTCCAGAAAACCAACATCTGACAGCTATGGACAAAAGCCAAAAGAAAAGCTTTAACAATGATACCATAAATAAAATTTGCCAGTCTTCAATGTAACCAGCTTTTAGCCATAACCTGTGTGTTATAAGGGCAGT
>NW_009607657.1:55581-56645 GCF_000690535.1 Cariama cristata | reverse complement strand
ATCAAAGAAACCAAAATTCCACCGATGGCTCCAGCTGTGGAATATGTATTGGAAAACACGGGGTTAACAAGAACGATTTGGTCCGTTATGGAACATTACCCCAACACATGCTAATCATATAATAATGCACTGTCAAAAAAGATGCAAAAGAAAAATAACTTGTCTCAACAGAATGCCAAAGAGGAAGTAGCTGGAGAGTTATGAAACTGATGTCGAAACTCCCACAGAACGACCTTACATAAACCACAAAGGGTGACCAAAAACCAGTAAGAAAGCTGAATAATAATGACAGAACAACCACCCGAGCACCAAATAGCCTCCCTGTGTAAAAAGACACATACACAAAAAAGAGTTAGTTATACAACCAAAATAAAAGGTGCTCCTGGGACAGGCCGGCCCCCTGTCACGGGACTACCACCGAAAAATAAGATAAAAGAGGGAAGTCTCTCGGTTCGGAGAGGTATGTACCCATGTAGAGGACAACGTTGCCTCCCTGGGGATGCCAGGAAGAAAAAGCCTACCACCTGAACCACCATATGAGCGCAGAAATGAATCCTCTACATAAAATCATCGGTTTCAGCATAAATTTGCTTGCTGGGTCGGTATATATATAAAGTATTAAAACTGCATAACAGCTAAATGCAAACAGAGTGAACGTGTCTGAATGAGTGGTCACCGAGATACACTAGACAGATATCATCCCAACCTGGAATCTTCCTAATACAGGGTTTTCTTTTGACCTGTTTCTCAGTACTGTTGCAGCCCCTTGGGGTAGCAGCCCTGCCCTGTAGCATAACAGGGAACATCCCAGTTTGACACTGTCTACAAACTTGCTAAGAGAGTACTCTGTTCTATCATCTAGATCACCAGTACCAATCCCTGAGGGTCACCACTAGTAGTCACCCACTGGCTGGTCTTTGTATCATCAATCACCACCCCTTAAGCCAGTTTTCCAGTCCATTTTCTGACCACCTCATGTCCTTACTGAGTCCATACCTCTCCAATTTGGCTAGAAGGATTTTAAGGGAGACTGTCAATGACCTTGCTAAAACCAAGGTGAAAAA
>NW_009607657.1:7602-55550 GCF_000690535.1 Cariama cristata | reverse complement strand
TAAATCCAAGGTGCAATACATCTACCGCTCTTCTCTTGTCTACACAGACACTTGTTTCACTGTAGAAAGCAATCAGGTCAGGTTTGGTTTGTCCTTGGAAGACCCATGCTGACTCTTCCCAGTCTCAAACTGTTCTGCATATGCCTGGATACTTAAGAAGGAGGCTAAAGGAGGCTGTGTTGCATAACCTTCCCACAGAATGAGGTGAAGCTGACAGGCTTGTATTTTCCCCAGTCCGCCTTGCCCTACCTGCAGATATGTGGGACACATGTCTTTCTCCAATCAATTTTCTGCACCTCCCATGATCTCAAAAGTGATGGACATGATAGAGGGCAGCCTTGCAGTATCAGTCAGCTCACTCATCACTCCCCTATGGTGAACTTGTGCATGTTCAATCTACTTACATGTGCCCTAATTTTATCTTCCTTGACTGTGGATACAGCTTCATCCCATAGAGTCTGCTCCTTGGCTCAGGGCCTAGCAGTCCTTAGGGCACACGTTTCTACTGAAATTCTAGACAAAAAGGCATTGACTGTCTCCATCTTTCCCATGACCTTCACCACTGGTGTACTGTAGGGTGTGGCGTTCGGAAGATCTCATGATGTCACGGAAAGATAGAGAGCTAGACACCGCCTCCCTGTGACGTGTTTGTATAAAAGGAATTAACTGCACAATAAACGAGGAAGTTGACGCTCACACTGTGTGTGTCTTTTCTATTTCTTCCCTGGTCTGGGCCAACCAGTGATCCGTTCGTGGTACCTTGGCATGTAGCAACGCTACAGTGTACTGAGCTCCTTTACCCAGTCTCCCACTGGATCCTGCCAACAAGCTGAAATATGGTCTCCTGATGTCCAGGGCTGCGAATCTGCTTGGTCACTTCTCTCACCATCTCATGGTTGCGGCAGCCACAGTCACACCTGGCCGTCACATCTTTGACCTGTTCTTCCTTGCTTGCTTGTAACAGATTCAGCAAAGCATCTCCTGCTGTTATCTTGTTGATCACTTGTGTCAAGGAACTGTTATATTCACACTCTAGTCCTGGACTGACTGGGAAACTTTGCCAAAAAACTGAGAGCTACTGCAGGAAAGATCTTAAATAAAAGTGGAAAACTGGTTTTGAAGCATATTGATTAGTTCATCACTTTGGATATAGGAGAGAAATTAAAATACGATGGACCAGTGTCCTTTGGTAGTCTAATTTCATGATCTTCACAGGAGCCCATTTGGTTTACTGAGAAGAATACCTGACTGTTCCATGTAAAAAATATACTTCTGAGAAACAATGTGTAAAATTATACCATGAACAACATTATCTGTGTATTTCCTATATCTTGTGTGTTCCTTATTAAGTGTATAATAAGTTGACCCACGTCTTTCTTTGAATCTGACATACTTTAGGTTGTGATCATTCATTACGTACTCTGCAGAGACAAAATAAGCTTTAAAAATTTGTTAGTTTTATATGCAACGTAGTCAATGTCTCCTGGATATGTCATGTTTTGTCCTTGGTCCTTGGTGAGAAGAACTCCTTTTTCTCCTGTATCTTGTACATGATTTTGTTATCCCTGCAATTTTCATTAAATGTGATTAGTAGAGGAGTGTATGTCAACAAGATTGACCGGAGATGATCTTGATTCAACTTAAGCTGAAAAGAAAGTCAGTAATGCAAATACTTAGAGATGACAAAGGCAGATCAATTGAATTATAATTTTCATTGCTCTTGGTTTAGTGATTAAAATGACCTAGAAAAGAACTTCCCTTAACACTGATTCCATTTAAAAGGGTGAGGGGGAAGGGCCCACATTATATGTCAGAAATTGGTTTCTGGCTTTGATGGGTCTTTTCTGTACGTGTAAGGGTATAAGATTAGAGACCTTGAAGGCACCTGTGTTTTAACTGGATTTGATAAGACATGAAGAATTTGACTCTTCTTTTTTCATATATCAGAAAGGATGTTTAACCAGCAGCTGTATTTGTTTTGAAAGAGGCAATTGGATTTAGCCTAATCCCCGAGACACGGAGAAAGAACCTTGGTTTATTAGCTCCTCTGAAGGGAGGCAACTGACTAAATTCTGGAGCACTTTGCAGTACTTTCAGCACCCGAAGGAGCAAGAAAGCCTCAAACTGAGTCATACTGTTTATTCTATAAAATGTGTTCTGATATATTTTGAAATTGATGATCCAAGAAGCCGGGCACAAATTATGATTTACAGCACTGTAATGTTGCTATCCATTTACTTTCTATCAGCAAGGAAACATACCACGAAGTGCTTACTTATATACAAGGGGGAAACTTATTTACATCTACCTCACAATCCACAAATTGTAAATATATTGTGACTGAATACACGGAAATGAAATGCACTAAAACAATTTCTCTCAGCAATTTGTGTCTAAGCACACAACAGAGCCTGTGGTGCAACTTAATAGGTTGTTGCGAATTAGCACAATGTGAAAAAAGATCTCTCTGCTTTCATAAATGAGCAGTCTTAAACTTGGTTTTAGCAGACTAACGGGATAAAATTTTTAAATAAACAGCATATGTGTGCATTGTTGCACTCCTCAAAATATTTTACTATTGCAAGAGTAGTGTGAGGAGGAGTGTGCTTAGTCTTTCTAGGCTTGACCTGTGAACAGTCAAAAAAATATCCCCCAGACAGGGATTCCAGTTTACGTGCTCAAAGTGCATTTGCAGGACACCATTCTCATGTCATCCTTCAATATGGCGATTTCTCACAGAGAAGTTTGAGAACCATCAGAAGAGTGTTTCCCTCTCCTTCCCCAAATGCTTCTCTCTGAGTTTTTCGAGCTCAATCCCTTTGGTTTTTTTTTTTTGCCTCTTCCATCCTGTAGTCTATTATCTGAGGGATGAACGGTTGGTGGTGGTGGCGGGATGAATGGTACATCTGTAGGTTTGACACCTTGTCCCTGGCTGAACCTTCAAACAGCCTCAAGCACTGTGCCACCCCCCCTACACACCGCGTCCTGCTCAAGGATATGTAGGTAACGGCAGGTGCTTTGCTCAAGTAAGTAAATTACAGCCGGACCACAGTGTCTGGGACAGGAAGACAAAGGTCTCCACTCACTCACTGAATTTCTCACCTCAGCTGTATAGATGCTTCCCACCTTTTCCGTGAGTCAGGGCTGACCATGGATGTTCCAGAGACTCTTCAGCCCTTTTCAAATTGTTTTGGACTTTTTCCTTTGGAGAAGGCAACACCAGCCTCAAACATAAAATGCTCTAGCTTAAAAAAAAAAAGAAGAAAAATTATTTGAAAGAAAGTAAAACAAAACACAACCATGTTTACATTTCTCATGATTTAGAGAAGGCATTTTGAGCATACTGACATACAGAGAAAGGATGGAAAGAAAGGAAACTCGTGAAAGCAAAGATCAAGGTGGACTAGGGAGGAAATAGAGTGGGAGCATAAAAGGATGATGGTGTGTGAGTGACCAGTGGTGTGTGAGCGGGCTGCTGGTTTGTGTGGCTGAGGCCTCCACCTGATCACGGCACTCTGATCTATCTTTCCATGAAACACCACTTCTACTGCTTTCTGTGTAGATGTGTGTGTATGTATGTGCAAGTGACCTGTGAGAAAACTTCAAGCTGAACTAGTTGGTGGGTAGGCAAGTCTGGTTGCAAGATAATGGAGAGACTATGAGTCTGGGTGTGCTCCCAGGGCGACAAAGGGTCTAGGAGCTGGACGCAGGAGAAATCAAGTATCTGGGAGCCATATATTGGACAAATCTGTGGAAGGAGGTCTTCAATGAGCAAAAATCCTTAAAAACAAGATTGGATTATTAGTGCTGTCTTAAGTTACATGAGTGTGTGCGAATGTACTGTGCTCTGGTCTGTGTTAACCTGCTTATGATCAGCTGTGACTATGGAGTGTACATGTACCTGTTGGGAATTCATGCCTAGGCTTGCTACTGGTGGGACATGAGATTGGGGATGGAGAGCAGCCTCTTGTCTTGACTGGCCCCAGGTCCTTCCATCCGTGAGCCTCAGTTGCCCTTGAGGGCAGTTGAAATTCTTTTCATTGCACCTTGTGACCACCTTCTCTCTGTGAACCTCTGAGAGGAGTCTAGCTCCACTGTGTCTATAAGCATTCAAGGTATAGATGAAAAGAATGATTAGTCCTTCCATAGCCCAATGAATTTAATTAATTAAGTAACCAAGTAGCCTTAGAAATGAGAAGACACCTGTGAAGACTGAACATACCCATTTCTCTCAGCCTGTCATGCTACATCATGGTTTCTAGCCATTTCATCATCTTGGTGGCCCACTGTGGGATATCTGGAAGACAGGGGACATATTGTGAGCAACTCAGACACACTGAATGTGGACTACGTGACCATCTGAACGCATGTAGAATCATTTTATGTTAACAATAAGCTGAAGGGTATTTTGAGAATGCGATAAAATGTGGGAAAGCGCAGAGAGAGTTATGTAGGGAGGTAAGCTTGTGGGGCAGGAGACCGATCAGCTTGAGAAGCAAGGCCATGGGAGCAGAATCTAGGGGAGGAGTTGTTGGGGGGAGTTAAGCCGCGTGGACAGTAACGCTTAGCAAATCATGTATAGCCGATGAGCGCGTGGACAATGCATGGCACCAATCATAGACTGAGCTATCGCGTGTTTAGAAAATGCAATCTGTATATTAAGGGCTACTGCTTGCTAATAAAGTTGGCTTCTTCTGATCACATTGGTCGTGCGAAGAGTCCGTGAATTCCGCGTCAGCCCACTAGTGGATTCGCTTCAGTATGTCAATATCTTATACTGAGGAACCCAAAACTGGACCCAACACTCCAGGTGAAATTTTGCAAGTGCCAAATAGAGGAGAAGGATTGCTTTCTTGGACCTGCTGGCTACCTTCTTGCTAACACATTCTAAGCTGCTGTGGGTCTTTGCTGTGATGACATATTTGTAACATGTTCTACTTGTCCTCCAGGACTCTCATGACTTTCTACAAAACCACTTTGCTTCCAGTCAGTTGGCACTACTTTGTATTAGAATCATAGAATCATAAAATGGTTCGAGTTGGAAGGGAGCTTTAAAGATCATCTAGCCAATCCACATGCAATGATCAGGGACATCTTCAACTACATCAAGTTGCTCGGAATCCCAGCCAACCTGACCTTGAATGTTTCTATGGGTGAGGCATCTGCCATCTCTCTGGGCAACCTCTTCCAGTGTTTCACCAACCTCATCATAAAAAATTTCTTCCTTATATCTAGTCTGCATTTACCCTCTTTTAGTTTAAAACTGTTACCCTTTGTCCTATCACTACAGACCCTACTAAAAAATCTGTCTCCATCTTTCTTATAAGCCCCCTTTAAGTACTGAAAGGCCACAATATGGTGACTCTGGAGGCTTCTCTTCTCCAGGCTGAACAACCACAACTCTCTCAGCCTTTCCTCACAGGAGAGATGTTCCATCCCTCTGATCCTTTTTGTCGCCCTCCTCTGGACCCATTCCAACAGCTCCGTGTCTTTCCTGAACTGAAGACTCCAGAGCTGAAGGCAGTACTTCAGGGGGAATCTCACCAGAGTGGAGCAGAGGGGCAGAATCACTTCCCGACCTGCTGGTCACACTACTTTTGATGCAGTCCAGCACACTTTTGGCTTTCTGTGCTGTGAGTGCGCATTGTGGACTCATGTCCAGCTTTTCATCTACCAGTACCCCCAAGTCTTTCTCCACAAGGCTTCTCTCAATCCCTCCATACTCCAGCCTGTATTGATACCGGGGGCTACCCTTACTCATGTTCAGGACTTTGCACTTGGCCTTGTTGAACCTCATGAGGTTCACATGGGCCCACTTCTCAAGCTTGTCCAGGTGCCTCTGGATGTCATCCCGTCCCTCAGGAGTGTCAACCTCACCACACAACTTGGTGTCATCAGCAAACTTGCTGAGGGTGCACTTGATCCCACTGTCTATGTCATTGATGAAGATTTTAAACAGTACCGGTCCAAATATGGACCAGTGAGGGACATTAGTCATAGTGTTGCATGGGATTATACTGTCCCTGACGGTAGGTTTCAAAAACCTCAAAACCTCCCAAAGTACTGCTTATCCAGCTTCTCTGTTCTCTCTTCCAAAGCTTCTCAGCCAGCCAAAATAACATTAATCTCTCATGGCTCCCTGAAACACATTTGATTTCTCAGCCTTTCTTCTTCCAGAGTTTTTCTCCCTCACAATACCTCTCTCTTGCATTTAACCTTAACTTTTGTCCACTTTTGTCCACTTGACTTTTTTTGTCCACAAAAAAAGTTTTAGTGCTGGAATGATGAGAAATAGCAAAAAAGTAAATTTTGCCTATGCTTCTGAGGAACTGTGTGCCTGTTCCACCATAGCTAGAAGATGCGGGAGATCTTCTTCCAAATACTAGAGCATTGAGGAAACTCTCCATTAACAGACACATTAACATCTGTCTTTCCAGGTTTAATGATTCACTGATGACACTGTCCTTAGTAGTCCACAATATTTGCTTTTGTCAAGTTTAGTAAAGCATATTAAACTGTTTTTCACAAAAAATGCACATTATGAGGCAAGTTTAGATCAACTCTAGCTGCTTCTTTTAAATTTTAACTATTGGAATATTGATAGCATGAACTGTTGGAGTATTTATAGTATGGTTCAAAGACAGGTTCAATTTTCATCCTATGTGCATCTTTTAAAATTCTGTAATGATTTAGTGTTCAGTATTTTGTAAAGGGAGTTACCTACAATAGAATGGCAGACAGTTCATTGGCAACCACCCAAACATTGAAGACTGATACGAATATATGAGGCAGATAGTGTTTCCACATTCACTCATTTTGGTAATTGAGTTCTTGTAGGTTCTTTCTAGCACTGACTTGATGGGATATCACATTGTTCTCTGCTTGTTTATTCTCCCCGTCTCAAGCTATTAGAGTGGATGGCACATTCTTCCTCCAGAGATAGATGCATTTTGGTGTGTGTCAGATGACGTTCACAAACACATTAACTGCTAATTCTACCAAATTCTGCATGTATAAAGTATCAAATAACCAAAAAAGCATAAAAATGCAAGATTGCAATGATAACATTAGTGCAAAGAACAGAAAGAAAAGGCAAGATACTTGCATTGGTTGGTATTTATTTTTATTGCCTCTACCAAGATGTACTGTTTCGACAGTTCAAGGAAAGATTAGTTAGTATTATCTGAAAGACCAGAAAACGCTACTATTTTAATGAACACCAAATTCTGCACACACACTAAGCAAGTGTGATGGCAGGATAAATAAGGTAAATATTTCAGTCAATATCATCTTGAAAGTCCATTTTTTTATCTTTTATATCAGGTGGGAATATCTCAGGAAGCAATATTTTCTTTATCTCTCATTTCACTTTTATCTGCATTCTGTGTTTATCTTCTCTTTGTATTACCTGAGATTATTTCATTTGAAGAGGGAAGATGGAAAATGAAAGAAGGCATTTTATTTTGTGACTTTCATCTTTTATGGCCTTATTATCTGAATGGCTAGATGTCTTTGTATACTGTGCATACATTTAAAAAAATGTTTAAAAAAATTAAATTTTTTAACCAAGACTGTACCTTTTAACAGGGAAAGTTACACAGACATAGAAGGATGGTCTGTCTTTATTTTTTACTTTTTAAGGGCTCTCTAATTTTCCAAAGAATTAAAATTATTCTGCTATTGATTCCTGAGAGGGGCCAAAGTGTTTTTTAGGTAACACATGGCTGAACAACAGAAGAAGTCATGATCCGGAAATAAGAGTTGCATTTCTGAAAGTGTCACTGAAATGTGCAGCATTAAAAATTTCAGGCATACATGAGCATGAGTCAATGTACCAAATAGTCAGAACTTCACATGAGCTAGTCCTAATGTTAAGCATTTGAACACAAGTCTCCTGAGTTCAAAATAGTTCAGCGCAGTTCATACTCAAAATTAAGGGCATATTGAGGTGTTTGAAGAATTTGCACATCAATTCTTATCCATACAAGGAGTAAATCATCTGCATTATTTTTTAGGATTTCATATAAACTGAAGATGTAAGATAGCAGGAAGATTTTTAAGTGGCCTTTTGTAAGAATCTGAAAACATATTTCCAGCTCTTCATCAAGAATTTCGCAGTTTTATTAGTGAAAGGCTCCTACAGAGTACATTTTTCTGACCCATATATTCAGTAATGTGGTGGTATTTACATTGGAGAACGGACAACTGTCTTTTCAACTTCTCCATTCTTAATTAGCAAGAAGCATATATTTTTACTTCCACTGATGGGACAAATGAATCTGGTGCCAAATTCTGATCTGATTAAACATATTCTTATTATATAACGGAAATGTAAACAGGAGTCTTCTTTCCTATTTGTAGAGTTCTATACCAGCGATCCTTACTGTGGTTTGGAGAGGGAAAGAAAGGCTACTGATGTCTTTGGGTGTCCTGGGCTGCATTAGGCAAAGTAATGCCAGCAGTTCAAATGAGGTTATCCTTCCCCTCCACTCAGTCCTCTAGAGGCCACACCTGGGCTCCCCAGTACAAGAGAGACATGGACATACTGGAAAGAATCCAATGAAATGCCAGAAAGATGATGAAGGGACTCGAGCACTTTCCCTATGAGGAGATGCTGAGAGAGCAGGGACTGTTGGGCCTGGAGAAGGGAAGGCTTGGAGGGGTTCTTATCAATGTAGATAAATACCTGAAGAGAGGGTTCAAAGAGGACAGGGTCAGGCTCTTTTCAGTGGTGCTCAGTGCCAGGACCAGAGGCAATGGGCACAAACTGAAACCCAGGAGGTTCCCTCTGAACTTCAGGAAACACTTTTTCACTCTAAGGGTCACTGAGCACTGGCACAGGTTGCCTAGGAGGTTGTGGAGTCTCCATCCTTGGAGACATTCAAAAGCCATCTGGATATAGTCCTGGTCAACTGGTTCTACATGGTCCTGCTTGGGCAGGTGGGTTGGACAAAATGACCTCCAGAGAACCCTTCCAACCTCAACCATTCTGTCAATCTGTGAGTCATTACTTATTGTTTATTTTTCAGAGCAAAGATGTGGCAATATATCAGATGAGTTCTGTCTGTTTTATCCTGTTTTAAACATGCTCTTTACACAGTGAGGAAAAGTATTTAATATATGTAACTTTTATTCTATAATGGCTGCTCTAATTCTCCCTGATAAATTTTACTTTGCCTTTCCAACTCTGCATAGTGCCTTTTTGTGGTAAGTTTGAAATCTTATTAACATTTTTAATAGAATATCACATCATGAAATTATAGACTTTAGGGGATAGATTAAGGTAAAATGTCAAGTAAAGGAATCACTGAGGTGTCATTGGATTTTTAAAAAACTTTTTAAAGAAAAAGCAGCATGTCTCTATATCCGCACAGAATTATTACTATGGATTCGACAACCTCTGAGTTTTCACAAAACCTCTTGAATTCTGTTTTCTTTGAATGCTGGTACACACAAAATTCATCAAATGTGATGAAACACAATCCCTACTTACAAACAAGGTTAAGTAATAGCTACGAGAAGGAGGAGGGTACTGGAGAGGATGAAAGAAGGAAAGGAGACAATGTGTTTTTTTCTATTGTGAGTCCCTATTATTCTGTTTCAGCTGTCCTGCTTGATGTGTATTTTCTACCAGACTACCACAAAGAGTATGTACCTAGTAAGAATAAATCATTAATATATGTCCTAACTCAGAATTCAGAGGCAGTGGGATTTAAATACATGAAAAGATAAATACTTTCACAAATCTGTGATCCGTAAGTTTAAATGTTCGACAAAGCAAATGCTCCCATTTCTAATATTTCAGTTTCAATTTTCAGTTTTTAGGGTAAGTAGCTAATAGACCTCTAAACATTAGGTATTTGTGGTTTTCAGTAAGGTTAAACAATTTCAAAAGTAATTTAATAAAACTGCCCTCTCCTTAACAAATGTGTGATAAATTACCTGTATGCATGCCATACACTACAGAACATAGATATTATCATCATAACTTTTTCAACTGTAGTTAGATTCCCAAACTGTGTATTTCAAGGTACATCACAAGTTGCAACTGTCTTATGAAGGTGAATTAAAGCTGAGCATAAGTAGTTGCTGGCCTTTGCAGATGTCCTCCAAACTGTACAGGATCCTTCCAGAAAAGTCATGCTTTTTCAAGCATTCACTGAAAGCATTTGTTTCACCCTTCCATGGGAAGCTTTAATAGCATTACAATCTTGCTAATCTGGACAGGGCATTTATGATACACCCAAGAAAATACGCTTCCTCAGAGAACTGGAAGAAAACAGTGATCTCTACAATGAAATGTAATAAAGGGACTTTTTCAGCCTATGGTATTTCTTATGTCCCCCGCCATTTTTTGGGTGGTGTGTCTCTGCTCCAGGTGCAACATAAAATACCTGACATGCCTGTCAGTGAATTGTGTCACAAGTCAAATCGCCATATGATTAAATCATTCACTACAGAAACCTGCTTTTGAAATTTTCTTCCTGTCTTCTTTCTGTAGCCCGCATTCCCCAGCCAATGATGTATGAGAAACCTGTTGACCATTTTAGCATACTTTATAACTGAGCTGAGGAATGACACTCCCATTAATTTTTGTTATTTGAAATATTAACCTCTTTTCAAAGAACGTACAATAAATAAATGTCAATAGCATTGATGGTAAACATGCTGGTCCCTTTTGACATGCCCTTGAATTTCTGAGTTGCAGTAACAAGAAAACCTTATTACTTATGCTAAAGCTCTGGCTGCCAATTTATATGGGTTTTGTACTCCCTCATTGTTTACAGGATGACATTTGTTCTTTTGTCTCAGGAAGGATGGTGTGGAAACAAGGGAGCTGAGAAGTAAACAAAAGGAAGATGCTTTTTAAATTCCGAACTGTTAACTGCAAACACGGCTCATGTCCTGCCTATTATGAACTTTGTAAGGCAGGTATTGTTTTCTCAGATAATAACTCTAAATGCAGCATGCTATTCAGAGACTTTTTCCTCCTACTGTGTAATGGATAAACAGAGAACTAATGACATACCAGAAAGCATATTTTAAAGATCTAAAATCTAAGTTGGCAAGGCAACCCTGAGTAAGAGCCTTGTATGTCTGCACATTACAAAATGATCTTTAACTGTATAACAGCATTTCATTTTTCACAGCACACTTTTCATCTCAACACTTGCTTATTACACTTGGGGACCTGAGAAGGGACCTTTCTACTTTGCCAGAAGGAAAACAGAGTTCTGATGTCTATTGGTAGCAATTTCTGACTCATTAACATTTCTTCTTGCTGCATACCATTTTTTTGATAGCCATTTCCTCCCAGATCCTTGTTCTTATTGACCCTCTCTGTCCCATTACCATTTGGAAAAGGTTTCACAGGTCAACATCCTGCCGCAATCCATGGCAACGTCTAATTAAAGCTCTTTCCCAGAGGGCTGATCTATGTCCTTATACTCCCTCTCCATATCTTGAGGAGCTGACAGGCCATCCTTAGGAAAGATTCCTGAGCTGAAAATAAGGATGTAGCTCAATTACAGTTTCCTTATTGGCCTGCTTAATTTTGTTTGCTGTTAAGTGTCTCTGCCAATGACTTTTTATTACTAGGGTGCGAAGAAGCTGTTAAACACAATAACATGAATTGGAAAACATCTCTCTGTCTCTAAATTAGGGCCACAATTATGACCAACTCTTTTTCCTCCAGAGATATTCTACTGTTATCTTGAAGCAGGTATAGTTGAACAAGAAAGAATAGCTGATAAGTAGTGGAAAAATTCTGCTGAAATAGGGATTAAGGAAATTACCTGTTTCTCAGTGCCATATTTATATATATTAAAAAAAAAAGGCTAATTAAAATGGGGTGCATTTAATTACTGTATAAATTCCAAGTTGTCCCAGTTGGGAGTGGGAAGAACTTAATAGAATTATATTATTAAGCATCTGAGTAGGTGAAATGATGTACATTAAATGCTTACTTAATCAGTATACTTACAAACTATTTAGAGGCTGGTTGTATTTTACAGTGTTTTCACAGTTGGACTGACTGTATTTATTTTATTCTCTGCATGCATTTGATTTTCCCTTTGCATTAGATCATCATGTTTCAGCTACACTTTGGAATTTCTGTATGCAGCAGTCTAGCTTATCTCCTGCAGCAGCATAATAATATGAACAACTTTGATAATTGTAGGGCCAGTAACAATGACAGGCTGGTGCAGAGCCAAGATTAGAAAGGGAGCATAAAGTTGCAAACCCTAACAGAGAAGAAGAATACCACTAGTGTTGTGTTAGCAATTACATACTGCTGTCACGCTTTCCACCCATGGAGTCAGCTGCCACACAAGTGGTGCAAAGCATGGCTGACCATTCAGTAGCTGATGAGCAGGCAGGAGCTGGGTGAAACAACCGCTACACACTGTTGCAATCAGATCTTCTACTAAACTAGTCAGGGCTCACAGAGAAAGATGAACTGCTTATGAGGATAACTGAAAATCTACATGAGCCTTGGAGCAGAATCCATAGCTTTCCTCTCACTTCAGGGCAACTTCATTACAAGACGCAAGGGTAAGTTATGTTCTGTTTGTCTGAAAAGGTCTGTGCCTGAAGTGCCTCAGCCATTTATGGTATAGCTTAGATACCTCAACAAACATCTTCATGCTAGCTTTTCCAGACATCTTTGACAGCCATTCCTCATTTATCAGGAAATATGTACAGATTTTGCTTTGCATACTTGCTAACAGAAAGGCATCATGAGAATATATACTGCAAATAATGTTGCAAGATAGAATAAACTATTTACGGCTATTCACAGCAGCAATGATACACACAGAAAAAGATGTTCACCTTACACAATACGTGTCTCTGTGTGTGTATATGTATGCATATATCTAGATGCATGTGTATGCAGAGGGTACTGCTAATCTTGCGAATGAGATTATATAATTTTTAATAAAAGAAGTATGTAACAATGCAGCATTTCAAGGATAATTACACATTTAGATGACTTTTTGTACAGAGAGGTTGTATAATTATTGGGGCTGAGTACTGGGATGATCTGGCACTGTGTTCTTCAGCAAACCCTTCTAAGTGTTTCTTCCCACAATTGAGAATATAAGTTACGTACCGTGGCTACTCTTCTCATCACAGTACAGGTTTCTTAATATTTCTAAATGATGTTGAGATATTTCATACATTTTATTATTTTTAGAAGGCTTGTCCCTGTATCCATTTATTATCACTTTCATTTACTAAGCTGCTTTTGTTAGACCAGTCTTTGTGCATCACAATAAAAAAATCCAACAATGGTGTTTATGAGATTTCTCTTCCTTTCTGTTAAGAAAGATAACATTTTGTTATCTTGACTTCATCCTCTGCCAGCTGTAGCTCAGGTAATTGAACTAAGTCCTTATTTCTTACTTGGGTTCATTACTAAAATAGAAGAGACTAATGAAATAATTATGAAAACATCACTCTTTGAAAAGGGCGAAAAGAACAAAGATAAAGACAGTTTGCACCCTTAAGCAGAAGGATCCGGTGTCTAACATTTCTCTGCTAGATGGAACTTAGTTATACTCACCCTAAATTAGCAAGTTTGTTAGATGTGAATAACTTTAACAAGGAAATAGGTTTCTAAAATTTAAAAAGGAAAAAAATAGGTTTCTAAGTTTATGCAGTTCAACCTTGGTGCTATTCTCAATTGTCTATGTTTAATATGCGCAGAACCTTTGAAAGGTCATGGCAGTTGGGGAAGGATGACTGGAAAAAAGCAAACATCACTTCTGTCTTCAAGAAGGACAAGAAGGAAGAGCTGGGCAGCTAACTACCAGCTGGCTAACCTCATCTCAAACCCTGGGACGGTGACAGAAAAAATAATCCTGGAAACTGTTTCCAAACATATGAAACGTAAAAAGAGCAGTAACTATGAATTTATGAAGAGTATATTGTGCCTAACTAGCCTGATAGGCCTCAACTAGATGAGCTTGTTGGATAAGGGGAGGGCAGTGGATGGTCCAGCCAGCAACAAGACTGAGCATGTACCCAGAGTAGACACACACAGAGGTCTGTCCAGTGGTCTTAGACATCTAGTCTATGCAGTAGCTGTCCCCAGGCCCTGGTCTCTACATGCTGTCACCCAGATCTAGGGAACACTTACTTCTGCAGTCCTCTCTCCTGTGACCACCCGGAGACCTTCCTGCTCATCACCTCGTTCCACGTGGAGTTTGCTGTCATTCAGACTCAAAGGTCTGGACTAGAGAGCACAACCACATGAAAGAGAGTTGGAAATAGGATATAATGTGAATGTTGGACCAACTGCAGTGATCAGGCACAGGGCTCAGGCAAGCAGCACTTGTTTACACTAAACTGTTCCCTCTTAACCCCTTTCTCTCTATTTTCCCATACTTACTCTTCCCAATCCATCTTGATCTCTCTCTTTTCCCACCTTTGGTCCTTCCCATAAGCATCCCATATGAAGTCTTGCACATTTCCACAGTCCTCTTAAAACACACCATAATAAATTTTACACCGTCTCCAAATGCCCTTCCCTAGCATCCCGTAAGTCCTGTCCTCCTGTAGGCTGTAACTCCCTTTATTTTGCATGCTTTTCTGGGAAGAAAATTTATTTCCTTGACTTCGTCTCACGCTAGGACCACAGGTAAATCCTTCTTCTCAGATAGCCCTTGGACTGACCCAGCCAGTTGCTCAAGTTCTCCCTGGTTAGGCTGCCCATTGCTGTTCTTCTGCTCCTAGCTGTGTCTTTGTGTTTAATGAGATTAACTGTTAGTCAGGTAACCTAGCTGACTTCAGCTCCTAGGAACCAGGCAACATTTCAACTGAAAATGCAATTTCTGTAAGACTGTAATTTCCACAGGAAAGTATCTATTTTCCTCCCACTCTTTCTGCACAAAAGAATTAAGAAAATAAAAATGAACCCTTTTGTTTCAATTTGGCTCATCCTAAGTACAAACATCGGCATGTTTAAGTGATCTGGAGGCATTGTGTGACATGATTCCAGGCCTACTTTAGCTACTGCCATGTTACAGGAGGATTATTTTTTGACAACCTAGTGGCTTTTTTCCTATTTTACAAGGCAGGTTTGTCATATGGTATATATAATATGTATAATCCCAAACAGATACATGTAGAGCAAAATTCCTGTACATTATTGATAGTACACTATAATACTGGCAGGGATAAAAGTCCTAAGAAAGGTCCTGGGGAATCAAGCAAAGTGACCTAATCACTCATATTGCATGCGATGTACAATGAAAGGAATAATAGCAAGAAAAATATAAAGTACTTACCATAAGATATGCTTAACAAAATATTTAGACTAGTCAGTCATTATCTTATAATTTAAAAAAAAGTCCAAAGGAAAGCAAATGAAAAGAAAAAATTATCTTTTAAATAGGCATTAAAATGTTAATGTTTCATGCTTGCAATGAAGGTTTTAATAAGAGTAGAAGATGAGAATAATTGTAACTGGTAATCTACCAGTTCCCATTTTAGCCATCATTTTAACAACATAATTTTGTGGTTCTGTCAGCTTGTTGGAGTTCCTTGGTTCCAATATATTTCATTTCCTTGCTGAGTCTCTGCCTGTGTGAGGTAATACCGTTCCAGAGTGAAGTGCCTTAGCCTCTGTAAAAGTGTTTGAGTTGATCTTTAATCTTTTCTCAAAATGAATTTTTCAAAATTATTTTTAAATGAGGTTTTAGTGCCGGTGAAAGGTGTGAGATATATTTATTCACATTTTTTTCTCTTTCCTATCTGAGTCAGGACATAAGATGCATATCACATTACAAATGACAATTTTCTAGATAAAAAATTTCTCCCATTATATCAGAGACTGCAGTATTGCAAACTTCCCCATACTAACTATTATAACCCAGGCTCTTAGTATCTCAGCATCTCACAATCTGTAATGTTTCATATGAGTGAAATAACTTTGCAAATTACTTTTGTAGATTCATGGGAATACCAGACACATCTTCTTCTCCCACTCTGTCATGCTCATCTTTAAATTTTACATGACTTTACATTCCTTATCCCTTCTAATTGGCACTGATTTCAGTCTAATACTTCAGCAAAGCCCACTAAAATATGGTCTGAAATTTCTATGTCATTGCAGAGGGGCAACAGACTGAGTCTAGTGAGCTTCAGGTTATCCTAACAGTAGTTTGATTTTAACTGGTAAATACGATATTCTGTACTGGTGCTCTCCTATTTGTTTATTCGAGAAGGGAAAAAACACATGCAAAACACACATGCACAAAATCCTCATTTATTTATAACAGAATTTTCATTGAAGTTTAATACTAAAGCATTTCATAAAGTGCTATCCGGCTGCCGGTGTCCAAGGCAATACAGTGGGACTAATGGATTTCACTAGGATCCCTGTTTGATGGGACTGAAAGGTTATCTTTTCCTGACCTTCCTGTGACTGCTGTACCACCTCCTTACTGCAGTTGTCCTTTTTTCAATAAACAACACTTTCTCATGCAAGGTCCATTTATCCATATTCAAATAACAAAGGAGGGAAACGTCTATTAATTCGGGAGCAAGAAAAAGAAAGGAGCTAAGTGTACTACACGCATTAGGGAAGTGCCCTCACTTCCTTAGTAAAAGCAAATGTAGTCTTCTGTATTTTCTAGGTTTTTAAAAAGTGTCAGGATGAGAAAGTAGAAAAAAATTACAGATGAACACCTCAGTAATATTTACCCTCTAAGACTGTGGAGTTCTTCCCTGCACCAAGCCAAAGAAAACAATATGTACTGCAATAAGAAGACTTAAATACAATTAGCTTAGGGACTGATGCCTAGCAAGCTTTCAAAGCATATCGCAGGCCCTGTATTCAGTTGATCAAAACACCAGACCCTTGAGTTACAGGCGGTGCGGTAAACGTCAAGAAAAGAAGTGGACAGACTGAAAAGACTTTTCACCTAGCAGCCTTCCTTGCACTAAGTTGCTGAGAAAGTTAACAGGTTAAGAAGAAGTGGAGCCAGACATCCAGTTTAATTTCTAAATGTCATTTCTATATCATGATCTCACAGCTAAGGACTACAGATACTGATAACCTCTCTCAAAAGTGACAAGACTTGAACCTGCTGACCCTGGGATAAAGGAAATACTTTGCTACCTGCTTAACAAGAAAACCGTAGACAGGAGTGAGTGCCATGGCTTTATTGCACCCTGATCAGTTCCTTGAAGAGCTGCTGTTCCTTGAAGGTTATGTCTAGCGGAGCAATGTTGCGGTGCAGCAGCTCAACAGACTGGTGGGTCTAACATACAAAGAGGGAGCAGTACGGGATGACATTATTTATATTAAATTTTCAGTCCAAGAATAGCACGCTTTTTTTTTTTACTTGTTCTATGCAAACAATGTCTACAAGTCTATTTTGTGCAAATTAAATGTATGATCTTTTTACAGTTATTATGTTGGCAGAACCTGCGAAATTTCTTGTTCCACTGGAAGCCTTTAAACTTCTGGTTGTGGTGTCAAGGGGCACTAAAATTACCATCCGCTATCCGTGCACTGGGGTTCTTACAGAACAACAGCATGAGTCTCTGAGGAAGCCTGGTTTTACTCACTTTGTGTGACAGATTAACTATGCACTAGGTGGCTTCATATAGCAATGAGTGCCTTACAAAGACCTCTAAAAGTGACACGAATGTTTCTTCTAGCTTATCTAAATGTGTGTCTCCTTCTTTGTACACATATTCATTTGTCTCTGAAGTATTCCAAACGGGGCGGGGTGGGGGGGAACAGCTGTAGGAAAAGTGAACACCTAAACCTCTGCATTGTGTCCTGATTCCTTTTCTTGCAGAAATATGTATTTCTGAGATGGACTTCTTAAATGATAGTACAATTTTGACCCAGGTCAACCTTGCAGAGAAAAAAAAAAAAGGGACTGAATATTTACATGCCCAAAACATTAGAAAAATTCTGTAAGTTCATGATTTGTTATGAAACATGTGTCTAACTTCCCCCAAAGAAGCAGTACCATCTTTGAAAACATATGAAAAGGGAATTAAGGGGTAATTTAATTCAATAAATGCACATATCCCAAATGATACAATAAATGTTATCGACTTTAACTCTCTTTTGCACTGTGGTTTGCAGTGGTTACATAAGCTGTACATACTACGCTATTACTTCATGCACAGATATTAGAGATATTTTTTCAGAAACTGTTAAAATATACTTGCCACAGCTTAGTATGAATTGGCATATGTAAATCTATTAATAACAAACTCAAAGGTACAATATGAAATGGTAATTTACTGGTTTGTTACGTTCAATTTATCAACAGGATTTAAAATATTATTTAATTTTTTTAATTGTAATGTGCTCACCTGAAAAACAGGTCTTTTCTGACAGATATTGAGAGAAACTACTCAGTTCTACATAAAACTTACTGTTAGGATGTATATTCTTAAAACAGTTATAAAGCTAAAAAAAAGAAGAAAAAACCTGTTCAAATTATTTTCTGCTGTGCTTTTTCATTGCAATTCTTACAAAGCAAATAAAAGTCAAATGCACTGAAAATACAAAGTGTTTTTTAATATTTTAAATCATTTCAACTAATTATAAATTGAGCTCAGTAAACTACATAGCAAGCCTTATAATGCCCTGCAGATGAACGCAGAAACCCTTATCAGTGCTGTTTCTGAGAGATGGGTCCAAAACCCCATCGTTTGATAAGATTAGACCTAAGGCTGTTTCAGTGCTTTTTCACCACACCTTTTTTGAGGTCTTCACATGCCTTTCAATGCCATGGATAAGATCTAGCCATACCATTTAGAGTTCATTTTCAAGTAAAATTCCTTGTTCATCTTCTCACTTTGTGTCCTATAAGTCTGCATATATATCATTGCCTTGATCTATTTATTACTTTAGTAATTTTAAGAAAAGGCAACCAGGCTTGCCTAATTTAATTTTTCCCTCTGAGTCCATGCTGCTGGCTGTGCCTTGTACTGGTATTTCTCATTCTTTCTTTCATATATACATATCCCTCGGTAATAGTGTTATTTTCATAGCTACTGAATAGACTTTGCTCTCTTCATTGAAAGCATCCTGAAAGAAAACTTGCTCACAGTGGGTGCAAAATTTACTTGTACAGGTGATTCAGGTAACATATGGAAATTTTAAGCTTCTTTTAACAATATCCAGCCAAACACTTCAGCTAATGATTAAAAAGTTAAGCACAAGTTTTAATTCTGTTTCATATTGAAACTTTTGGGAATTTATGTACATTTTGTAAACATTTATGTAAGAAATATTCACAGAGGATGCTGACTAAACACATCTAATTTAAAAATTCTTACAGTTCATCTGTTATGGTACTTTCATGGTTGTGCTTTTTTGAGCTGTGACTAACTAGCCGGCTGCTACAGTGGGTCCGTATTCAGGAAATATTTTGATTCAAATTTAAAATGAAACAAATAGCCCTTTGAGGGAAAATAAGTTTAGATTATTGTTTAAGCAAAGGAAGATTAAAAAGAAGAATCAAAAAAAAAAAACCAACCCAAAGAAATAAAACAACCGAAACCAGTAACAAAACACTTGTATTTATTATGTAAAAGATGTTCTGCTTCCAAATGCTAACTTTTAACTACAGATGGAAGCTAATCTTAAGGGAGAATGTGTTCTTTAAATTTTTAAGCTTGTTTTCTAATATTTTCTTTCCTTTGTTTGAAACATGTTGTTTAGCTCAGTTACTAAATACCAGGCTGAATCACGTCTCCATTAGATCGCAAAGCTTATCTTGCTTTATGATGAGGTTACTCGTACTGCAGTAAAACTACCAGTGCTGGAATTTCAAAGATGTTTTCTGTTGACACAAGATTGCCTCTGCCAGTCACTTAGAAGGTTTTATTGCTGACTGCTTTGGGAGTTGGCTGGCAGGAGATAGTCTTCCCTTTAGGGTCAACCATGCTGCAAAATGTTTGGTCATGTGACTCCTGTGATTGCATAAGTCAAAAGCAGCTGCTCTGTCATGTCTGGGGTTTGCCAAGTTGTCCTACTTGGGCAGGGGCTGAGGGCCCTGGGCGGAGCTCCCAGGCTATGGGAAGGGGTGGGATGTCCCACGGGGAGGTTGGGCAGGACCATTAAGGCCTATTAGTGCCCTCAATACATTGAATATATCAATGATCTGTCATGGTTTGATTATTAAAAGTGTGCAGTGAGGAAGACCACAAAAGGACTAGAAAGGATCACAGTTCTCAGGCAAATCCATGAGTCAAAAAAATGATCACCTCAAATGTTTGGGAATAATTGTCCAACCACTGAAAATCTGGCTTTTGTACGACAAGAATGTCAGCATATACCTCAAAACACAGGTAATCTCACAACTGTGCAAAAGACTTTAAATAGCAAAACTCTCATTTGCTTTGTTTGTCACCTATGAAAATAAGAATGTAATCCTGATTTATTTTTCATCTAAAGATGTGTAAAAATGATGCCCTGCAGAGAAAAAAAGGGAGATGGAATCCTTGTCCTTATCATCAGACAGATTAATAGCTTAATTTGGGTCACAGGTGGTGATTCTTGCCCACTACTCAGAACTGGTGAGGCTACATCTGTAATCCTGTGTCCAGTTGTAGGCTTCCCAGTACAAAAGAGACTTACTGAAGCAAGTTCAGTAAGAATAGTTAAGATGCTGGAGCAACTATCCTATGAGGAAAGGCTGAGAGATCTGGGACTGCTCAGTCTGGAGAAGAGAAGTCTCAGGGGGGATCTTGTCAATGTATATAAATATTTGATAGGGAGAGGGAGTGAAGAAGATGGAGCCAGAGGTATCCAGTAACAGGACAGGCAATAATGGGCACAAATTTTTAAAAAAAGTTACTCTGAACATAAGGAAACACTTTTTTACCTTGAAGGTGGTCAAACACTGGAACTGGTTGCCCAGAGACTTTGTGGAGTCTCCATCCTCAGAGACATTCAAAGCGCAACTGCACATGGTCCTGGGCAACCTGCTATAACTGGCCCTTTCTGAGTAGAGGAGGGTAGACTAGAAGATCTCCTGAGGTCCATTCTAGCCACAGTGATTCTGTGGTTCTGTAATTACAGTGAGGACAATATATCCAAACACATCAGACTGTCTAGGTATACCCTGGATAAAAGCACCATAGTGAGTTCTGCTCATGTCCACTCAGACACTGAAACAGACACTGAGTACACAGTGTTCAAGCTAAGTCCAGCAAGAGAAGTCATTAAAGCTGGTCTATGCCACTGGAAAAAGGATGTTTTGCTACTTGTGAATGTAGACTGGTGAATCCTGTCATGCTGCTTGCGTACAGCCTGAGAGGTTTCTATTAGCTTGTGCAAGCTTGTTTATAATAAGCATCAATTACTTCTCTTGAGATATCAAAGCATTTAAGTAATTTCAGAGAATTAAGCTCCTATATTACAGTTTTCACCCTCATATTTCAGTCACCTCAGGCATAGGGGCAGTCAATGTAGAGAATTGAGGAATCCTGATATCTGATTCCATTATCTTACTTCTGGGGACTACACGATCTGTGTGGTCACAAAGGTCTGTAATTCTAAGTCTAATTTAAGTTACATTAAATAATTTGAAAAACATGAAATAAAATACCAGTTTCCTAATCTATTCATGGTATTGCAGTAGTGCTATAATATATTTTAAAAGCACTGGGACAGCTACTCCCTGAGGCTTTCAATTTCACTTGGAATTGCATAAAAGGGCTGATAAAGGACATATTTTTTAAAATTGCACAAAACTTGTTTGCTGTTACTTGGGGAAAGATAAAATGTATCTTAGTGGCTTCGCATTTGAATGTACTATGTTCCTTTTTTGTTCCCCTTCCATAAAGACTTTTTATTTTCCTCTTTTATTTCAGTCAATTGATAGACTAATATTTTTCAATAAGCCATAATAAACAATACAAAAATATTAGGTGCATTTCTTTGATAGCTTGCAATATAAAGGTATTACCAGTGTAGCACTGGAAAAATAGAGTGAACTGCTTTTCCTCAAAAGAAAAGGTCTCTCAACTCTTCTTAACCCAGAAGGTCAATATAATGAGTAGTGAAAGAAAACTTGGTAATAAATTTGGACAATAACATCAAAAAGTTTCAGGTACACTGCAAAGAGCAGTGGCACACAGTTTAGGAATGTTAGACTCTTCACTTGAACTCTATAGGATTTCCAGTCTACATATAGACAGTAAGAGTATGTGAATTTATGACAGCATGCATGTGTGTGCACATAGGCTGATGACTGTTCCCTATGTCAGTCACACACAGTGATGATTTGCAGTCCCCAAAGTAGTCATGAGCATGTCAGAAAACCTGAGACAAGCCAAATGTTCACAAAGTTAATGGCTTACTGCTGCTGAAAAGAGCGACATATGCAAAATAAAAGCCTCTTAATATGTAGTTTGAAAGATTTGAACACAGAATGTAAACCCTAAGCCAAAATGTACTTAATGAAATGCCCCTAGTGTAATTTCAGATCAGTGCTCCTGCAGTGTCCCTTGATCATGTTAACTACTTGCAGGCTGTATTTTTAGACAAGAAGTCAAGTGACTAAAAGAAGAGACAGAGTGAGGATATAAATTCAAATGTGCCGATTTGGAGAAAGTTTGGATTCTGTACTCATGAAAAACATTTAATAAGTTTGAGTTTTTTACAAAATATATAGCCAGTGTTCATTCTAATGCACAGTAGATTTTCTGAATCTTTAATTTAGTAAAAAAGGCAAACATATCCAGCTCACTTGACAAAATGGTACAAGATGGTAGATTTAGTGTACACCTGTGAGATAAAAGACTCTATGCAAGACTGTGGATTTGCAAATAATTAAAACATAATTTTGGAAAAGCTTCACGTTAAAAATCCTTTCCGATTCATTTAATCTTTCCATCCTTTATTCAAAGATCAATTATTTCATAATAATATTGTGCATGATTTTATGAGCATAGCAGCTGAATGGAGATTTAAAGCAGGGGGTATGAGAGTTTAGAGAGTATCTGTTATTCCTCAGTATGCAGCATAGCAGGAAAAATAAATTAAAGATGCAGAGGAAGAAAAGAAAGCAGTGTTTCAAAGCAACAACCATCTTTATGAGTAAAGCACCTAAGCATCTGGAGCCAGGACCTTGTTTCTTCCTTATATCCCTCTTGATATTATCTGCAGCCTGCAAGTGCATCCTGACTAATTGACTATCATCAGACACAGAAGATAAGGAAAAAAGGGAGGAAGAAGTGGGTAAAAATATTTTCTTCTTTTTGAAATCTAAGAGGGTAGATTGTGATCCTCACCTCCCAACAGAATACAAGAGACTGCAGACTGTCACTACTTCCTCATACACTCAAATACTCCTAGCAACAACAATAAACCACACCAAAAAAAACCCCACAATGCCCTGTTTAGAACAGAAATTATTTGCGAATTATTGCAGCAATGTTGCTTCTATTTACCAGCACTACCTATAATCACTTTATCCTAGAGTAAATTAATTTTGATTCTTAGACTTTCATCTCACTCTTTCTTCCTACTCAGGGTCAATACCTGGCTTTTTTCTCCAACACCTTCAACTCAACGGGATAGCAGCTACAAATTTACTTCCTAAACATAAGAATCTATAAGAACCACCATGTACACTCTAGGTTAGATCAAAGCTCTCCTTGGTTCAATATCTGCCTTATTGCTGAAAACGGCCATTGGTGGATGCCTAGGGAAGCGTATGAAAATAGGGCTAGCATTCCTCAAAACACTCTCCCACTCTTTTGGGGTTTCTCGGACATATCTACTGCCTTTGAGGGGAACCATCCTGGTTAGATTTTACTTTCATGAAAATAAGAAGCCATGAGATAGCCGGTGGTAATGTAGTAAATGTGATACCTCATTCAAACATGGCAGATTTTTATGGAATAGGAACTAATTTTATGTCATCTTCAGACAAATTAGTTCTACTTTAGAACAAGTTGTCCAGTGAGGTTGTGTGGTCTCCATCTGTGGGGACACTCAAAATCTGACTGGATGCCATCTTGGGCAACCTGCTGTAGGTGACATGGTTGAGGAGGGATGCATAAATGCATGTGTGTGTGTGTGTCTATACAAGATGATCTCAGGAGGTCCCTTCCAACCAAAATGATTCTGTGATTCTATGACAATGATGATATTGGTCTAAAGGTCCTGCTTGACAGCCTCTCTCCAACTAAGTATACTGATATTTTATTTTGGGCATCTATCATACCAGTAGTCAAGGAAGGTTATCTTCTACTGGGTACATTCTTGTGATCAGGTTTTCAGGTTACTATCTGACCCTTCAAGATAGTGTAGTCAGAGACAATGACATAAAAACAACTATTCTGACCTTTCTTTTACGCCTAACTGTATACCATTCATAGTACTAATTGATATTATGGAACTATGCACTGTGGATTAATCAGGATAATTTTATTATACATTTTTATATCTCCTGTTTTTTTAAGAAATATTATAGATTCAAAGAGATTTCATTTAAAGACATAGTGTTTTCATTTAACTCTAATGGCATATGGTGAAACTACTAGAAAAGAACTTTTAGCTTAAATTATAATGTGGATAATCTTTTTTCATAAGTTCTTGGACTGTGGACTATAGATACTTAAATGTGAAACATCAATGAATAAAAGTAAGTCTTTTCACACATTGGCAATTCACATTAAAATGTTGTTCAGAAAGGCCTTAACACTAATCACAATTCCCAATTGCATCACAGTTAAGGCAAAAATATTTGTGGGAAGGTCAAACACAAGTGACCTTATATTGTATCATCACACCAGGACAATCTAACAGCAACCCAGGCTAAGCCTTTTCCTAAATCTCAGTTCCAGGTGCTCTGATTTCAGGGTTCTAGATGCTTCTGTAAGGAAATCTCAAGTGTTCTCTCTTACCAAAACCCTGAGGGACTTGGAGAATTCAGTAAGAGAGTGGCTTGTAACATCTCTAAGCTCCCCAGCCCTGTTCCTGACCAAAATGCTAACAGTAAACTTTGTTATATTCAACAAAAAGACCACATAAAGTACTTGCTCTTATTGACCTTCTTCTTTATTCTTTTGGTCCTGCAGAATAGCTACTTTAAATTCCCAACCCTAACCTTAATTAAAATTGTCACATTGACTATAACACTAAAAGACACCATAAGGCTTTATGTCACTAGAAACCACCAGCTCTAATAGGTCTCTTCCTGTCTCTAGCAATGATACAAAATTAAATTGAACAAAATTGAACAATTTCACTTCTTTAAGCCTATTTCCCAAAGGCTCCAGTCCAACACTCCCGGCATAAGCTCTCCGTCTAAGTCAGTGGATGGGAAGTACAAAATCAAGTAATAAACTTAGCTCTTGCAACTTTAATTTCGCAAATCCGTCTGTAACCTAATCTACGTTGTAACTAGAGAACGAGTAAAGAATATAAAGCCTCTACAGAAACTAGTCTTCTTTCTGCCTTTATGGTCACTGGAGAACCCAAAAGCAGGCTGGGCTCCTGAGGTTTCGCTTTTATAATCGCTAACCCCTATCCAGTTAAAATGCAAGAAACCTTTCCCCATACTACAGGGTAACAAAAAACAATGGCCTTTTTTTGGCCTCTGCTCACCTCCTCGTTTTGTAGGACTTGGAGAATGCAGTCATTGGCTGGGTTCTTGGGTGTTTAGTTTTGAAAGCCATGCTCTAAACACAAAGTTCATTATATAATCTTATATAGACAACATAGGCCTAGGTTAAAATGCAACAATTAGGCACTGGCCAATACAAACAGCAATCTACTTCCTCATTCAGTGGGTTTAGAAGAATGCAAAAATCAGTCAATTCTGAACCTGAAAATCTAACTCAAATCTAAGTCTTAAAATTATTTTGAGTCAGGGTAATATTCTTTGGCTAAATGACAACAAATCTGTCTGTTCCTTATTGAAACCAGTTTTCTGTCAGTGTAAGAAATTCAATAACAAATGGGACTCTGCAGTGTCAGATTGCAAACCCTAATCCACCTAGAATGATATTTAACCTACAATAAAAGGCAACATCAAGCATTAAGCATTTTTGGCACAGCCCATTTCCTCACTTTCAGGGCCCAACTGCATCTGGTAAAAAAAAATGTTGCTAAATACGGACAATAATGTCTTAGGCTACCATGCTGTAGTAGAAATATAAGGCTTTGATGATATCAACAGCAGTCTTTCCGTGTGTAATATAAACTGACTGCACAACTTTGAGTCCAAAACTTAAACCCTAACTTTATCAATAAAATGAAATGTAGGATAAAGTTTTGTCCTAAAGTAATACCAGACAGCGCCCTAACTCTCAATCTGGAATTTTAGGCCACATTGCTTTAATAGAAAAAAACATAATTTGGCCCCTAATATACACCAACTCATTCCCTAACACTGAAGCCCTTGCACAGACTGCAATAAACATCTAGTCTTTAATTTTCCTTAACCTAATTTTAATGCTGATCAAATTTTATAAACATCACTACCCTCCTTACTAATCCTCTTCCTACCTTGGGGAATCTGGAAGTATAAAGAAATAAACTGGGCTACAGAGTCTTTATATTTCCTAGTCCTAACCCTTAATGCTATTTTGTATCACGGTCCAGATCTGCGTATCTATACTAGAACTTTCTCCTAAATCCATCCTAGGACTTACCTAAACACTGAGGGCTTTGCAGAATCCACAAATAGCTTGAGATCCTCAATTTTTAAATTCTAAAACCCTTGCCATAAAAAATGTAGAGCCAACAACCTCATCAATATAGTGAAAAATAAGGTTTGATTTTCATCCAGTCTATTAGTAATTCTCACGGTCATGCAACATCCAACAGTATAAATTGGTTCTTCTGTATTTAGCTGCTCTAATCTTACCTTCATTGTAACCCTAACCAATATCATATCAACACAGTGAACAGTAACAACTAGAAAACAAATGCAAGAAACAACACAGATATCCACTGAGATAAGACAGTTTACTAATTGAAGAGTCCACGAGCACCTAGCAATGAAATGGGTTCCTTAACTGCTGGAAGCCTAAGCCCTCCCATAACCCAAGCCCTGGCCTTTATTTCAGCCAGTGATTTTGCACCCATACATTGAAAGATGTAACAAGGCTTAGACCTCATGACCTTTTTCCTAATTTCAGAGCTCTGCAGTATCTAGCCATGATCAGGGTACGAAATCAAAGTTACAACTATGTAGGCAGCACCTACAGCAAAATAAAAGTTAAGGTAATGACTCCCCATGATAACCTCTTATCTATCTGTGTTAGCTAAGGAGAATCTAATAGAAAATGTGTCGTTCACATCTTCTTCCCTCAAATCTTAACCCTAACCAGAGTCATAACCCAGACTTGAAATACATTCAAGTAGCTGATAGCTACAACAACACTGGATATATGATACAAATCTTTGATAACAGTAGCTTTCTTCCTATCCCTGCACACTGCGGTGAATCCTGCATTAACTTCAGACATTCAAGCCTCTCTTCACAAGATCTGCCCGCAATACACTCTCTCCACACACATAGCACAGCTGGCTCCTAACTTACAATTTCCAATGCTTTTTGACTGGAGTTCACCATTTTTGTCTCCTGTGATGATATAGCCTGAAAATCAAAAATGTTCAGCTAATTATGCATCTCTGTTCCAAAAAAAGATGCTGAAGAATTTCTTTGTTAAAAAAAACCATGCTAATCTTTCTAAAACTTCTGTGACTGAGGATAAAGTACTCAAAATCAGAAATTCTTTCAGAGGGCTACATAAAGGTGTACATTACCTCAGCTGCAACTACTGGATGAAACACACTACTGGCTTGGCTGTCAGTACATTCACTGGAAATAAAGTCCAACAAGAAGAGTCTGGAATTTCCAGCTAGGTCTTGCCTGAATCTCAGCACTGAAAGGACCAGAAGATGAGCTTACTAAACACTTTCTTTTTATAAAGATTTTCTCTGTTCCCAGAGGAAAAAGTAGTTCAGCCAGCAACTGTAATCTATTCTGCAGAGTAGAATCAATAATCGGCAGGAAGCAAAATAATAAATAACACTGTCCTGCTGGATAGAAAGAAATGGAAATAAGATTTCTGGTGCAAATGAGGAATGACAGAAGCAAGGGAGAAAAAAAACAACATGCCATGTAGCTCTATTTGCAAGAAAATGGGGTTTGCGTGCAATCTTACTGTGAGAGAACAAAAAGATGAGCAAAATGCCTTTGCAACATGTTCTGAACAGAATGTATTTTCTTTAGTATGGAAACACAACTGTTCAGTAAAGTAGTTTTTATTCCAGTTTTAGAACTTGGGCAGACTGCAATGTTATTCATTTCACTGTTACAAATTGTCTCATTATCAGTCAAATGGTAAAATTCAGAGCTGTACAACTAGTATTGGAGCCCTGCTGAAGAGTTACCCGACCTCAGAAATTGCACTAGTCTGTAAGTTTGACCCAGATGGACATTTCTTCTCCCACAGAAGCTCACTTGCTTCAGCAGTGCAAGGTGAAAGGCACGACATTCAGCCTGGCTGGGGCAGGACTGGGGTGGGGAGACATCCGTGCTCCAAGCTTTTAGCTTCATATCTCTTTACCTTTTTCTATTTGTAGTACTGGGTAGCATATATAACAACATGATAGCATTTATTATAATAAATTAATACTGACAGTATTATACTAATGCCAACTACACTTCGCCTGCAAATTGCATGGAGATTTATATGTCTGAAGCATGGGGAAAACTAAAGGATGCTACTGAGTGGAATAAGATATTCTAATTTTAAATCCAGTAGTCTTACAGTCTTTACAATTAGGATTTATTATTTCTTACAACTTAGCATGCTAATGTTAGACATTGTTATAGCCCATACTTTGAGAGTCTCCAACCTACTGAGACAGCACAATTTAACAGATTTGTTTCTTATCTTTTTTTTTTTTTTAAAGAAGGCTGCCATCAGAAGTAAAGATTGCCAAGCACAAATCTAGTTATACATGTCTTATTAGATTGTACTAGCACAGACTTACATGCTTGCCCAAGATTCTTGCTGGACCAGTGCAAAATGGTCAGATCTTGACAGGGTCAGGCTCCAAAACTAGAAAAAATATATAAGATAAGACTTAAAGCAGCAGACAGTATGAGTGAGTGACATCTGAACACTGGCCTTCTGTTATTATAGCTCAGTATTGTAGCATTCATGACATATTTAATATTTTTCCACAAATAAAAACCTGATACACTATACCAGGACTCATATGCACCAGTTACAGTAAGTTTTTTAGCAGAAAAGGAATAGTCACTCAAACAAAATTATGACAATTGAAAAGGTCAAAATATTCTTTACATTATTACAATAGCTACTCTTCTTATTGAGGACATTGACTTATTACTTTTTCCCTCCAACACACAAGATGAACCAACATTAGTCCATTCTTCTAATAAAGTTTATGAAGAAAATGAAAATTTTCACAAAATTAATATACTGACATTCCAAGTTTCACACCTCCAATTTAATGACTCTTCTTTCTATGTGTAACAAGAACTTTCTTGGCTCTCAGCATATAAAATGATCTCTTGGTTTATTAGAAATATAACTGCAGACCTTCCCAGTCAGGGACTAGAGTTCTGGGAGCTCGTGCTTATTAAAAATAATAATACTCCCTACTAAATTTGTAAGAGTTCATGAACCCCTCTTGCTAGGAATAGTGAATGGCAAGAGGAGTCCATGTCAGTAAATCTTGAAAAATGTTTCAAGTTAAAAAACATTAACAGGCATTGTTCTTACTATGACAAAGTTAAATACCAAACTTGGGAAACTTAGTGCAAAGTCATCTGCACTGGAGATCAATGCATATTTATTTCTTTTTTTTTCCTTTTGTATTTTTTGGTATGTGTTTGCTACAGAAGAGCTAGAAACTGATGTTCATTGGTTTGGTTTCTTTTAAGTGAACTAGCATCTAATGGGAGATGACAGATTTGCATCCCTAATAATGTAACTACAACTTCCAATAATTTTATTAGAGGTTTGAGAGACTGAAGAGCTTTCTGTATGTGTGAAACAGTCCATTGAAACTGATAATCATTATGGAATTTGGAATGGAATGGGGAGGAAATTATGGGGAGACATTTTAACTACAAATGAGACTAACATGTATTTCATATAAACTTATCCTGCAAATTACTTTTTTTTTCTGTAATAATTAAAAAAAATCATAAAGAGCTTGCACCCATGAAACTTCTTCCAGCTGGTGGCTGGCAACCTCAGCAAAAGTAGCTTTTGAAACAAAAGGTGCTGACAGAATGACTCCTATGAAATACTGTTCTGAGACACCTGTTAAAGTATGGAGATTCTGGGAAATATCCTCTCACTTCTGCTATAGTTTCCTGTCTGTCCTTTCCTAGAGAAAAATCTCAATGTCTCTTGCAGCTGGAAACTGTTCACAAGGATTGCTTTTAAGCAGGAAACAATAAACCTCCAGTTGACATTGGCATGTGTGTTTCATCTCTGGATAACCTTCTGGCAAGGAAAAGCACACTCTACCTTGGATATTCTGGACTGATCACCACAATTTAGTCTTAGCTGTTCTGAAGGACAGAGGCTTATTTTGGTTGAATTATCTCGGTTTGATCTCAGGCACAACTGCAAAAAGCAGAGAGGACTATTCCCTGCAAGGGTGTACTAGAGGAGTACTCAGGACAATGTTATGGTAGTGGCAGGATTAGAAAGATATGGTATGAATCATGGTATGAGTAGAATATGTCCAACTGGAGCAATATCACAGGCCATGCTGATCACCATTAACATAGAGTATTGAGATGTTTTCCTTGTGAAATATTTGCATTTTGATTTCTAGTCAGGAACTGGAGCTCATGGACATGATAACAGATCTCAATTCAAATTTCATTGAATGAAGTGTATTCATTTTGAATCTAAGAATTGAACTGAAGACTATGACAATTTGTTACTTGCTCAAAATTAATTAAACTTCAGGGAAGGAGAAAAGACCAGAAAATTGCATGTTATTGACATAATTAAAATGCAAAGTTGGTTCTCCTATTTATTTTTTGTTTTTCTAGAAAGAAAAAAGCTTGGAAAGAAATAAGCTTTTTGAATGAGCAGTTAAACTAATTAAAAGTAATAAATTCCACTATTTTGAGATGAAGGTATAGATCACTTGTTAAGGATGCTATACAGCGCCATTTACTGGCATTAGAGGAGAACTGGAAGCATCAAGTGATAAGTGAAAGCTAGCAAAAAGCATCAGACAGCATACAGATTGATTTCTCAGCAACCTCCTTTAATTTAAACAATCTGTTCAGTACTGTAGCAAAAACACTGTCTCATTTATATCTTTGAGAATTGAGATAGAGAGCAGTTCAAAAAGTACCTGCTAGTGTTTGGAAAAAAATGGTGTATGAGCAACATACAGGTGGGTACAGTATTAATTTAGGTCATAAACATATTGACTTTAAATCACTTTGTTAAAAAAAAAAAGTTATACCAACAGCTCATAGATAAAGATGTATTTGGAAGGCTGACTGTTTCTTCTTTGTGGTCAGTTTAACCACAATGATCAAGGTGAGTTCATTCAAAGATACCAGTCTTATCAACCTTAGGACATCTGTGTAGTTTGTTAAATGAGTTTAGAAAAATCCCCTAAGAAGATATTTTGTGAACATCATTACTAAAAAACCCTTGCTGATGGGACACTGTCTCTAGACTACAAACTGCTGGACATCATGCTACAAACTGCAAAGTTTACGTACAATATGCATGGAAGTTTAAAATTCAAGCTACAGAAACATCTGTGAAACAATTTCTTAGATCTGTTAAGAAATGAGATAAATAAACAAGAACACTGTAAAAAGGAGGCAAAATGAGAAAATTCAGACCAAAGCCAGCCAAAGGTTTATGGCACAAATGCTGTGAAACTGTATCATAGCCAACAGGATTTGCATCTTGCTGTATCTGTGGATTGGTAAAAATCCAGGATGGGCAGCTTTTCAGTGCAGAGTATTTTGAGAACAAAAGCATCCTATACTTCTCTATTTCCCACCTCTCATTTTATTATTTTCTATATTTAAACACTATATTATGCAAAAATATAGGTAACCTTTATATTTGGTCATTATTTTCTCTATTTTAAAACAGTTCAGTAAACATGTTTTGAAAATAACAGGCTATGGTCTTGCAATTGAACTTGAGGATTACATAGACCATCCTAAGTCTCCCACACTCAAATAGTCCCTCTCTGTCGGTGACTGAGGCCTTTCCAGCTGGATTCTGCATGGAAAGAAAATTAGCAAAGGGTGATATAACCCAGCTGACAGTTGCTATGTAACACAGGAAATAAATAAATAAAATCTCACTAGTAAAAGAAAAAAAACCCACTAGCAAACCTCTCTTTGCAGGTGACGCAGCCTTACGTGATGCTCTCATCATGCCTGCATGATGTCTGAGCACCTCCTCGCTCTCATTCTGCACTGACCCTGGTGTCTTCAGAGCGGTGTCTCTCACATTTTCTCCTTACTCCCTCACAGCTTCTGCGAGACGTTTTTTACCCTTTCTTAAATATGCTACCACAGAGGTGCCACCAGCATCACCGATGGGCTCAGCTTTGGCCAGTGGCAGATCCTTGGAGCTGGCTGGAACCAATTGTGTTTGTCTCAGGTAGCCCCAGTCTCCTCTCACAGGGGCCACCCCTGCAGCCCCCGCCGACCCACTGCCAAAACCTTGCCATACAGTCTCAATAGAAAGATGCACCCGTGACGTTCCATGTACCATTCTCCCTGGGCTGCCATGTGACATTCTGTATTACCAGTGCCTATGATTTTATTCTTAGTCTCAAACTACTTCACATTTTTTAATTGAAATCTGGCCTTATGGTTTGCATAAAGAAATCCAGACATCATTTTGGTTTAAAATGCACTTATATCCCTCAGGGTAGCAGATGAAATTTGGAAAAAGTGAGTCTTAACGGATCAAACAACAGAAGTAAATTAAAATGAAATAAGTTGCTACTTTTAGAGCACATTGCCATAAAACGAATCTCACAATTAATGGATGTTTTCCATTAGCCCTAAAGCACCCCAACAGTCTAGATAAAACACAGCAGCCTGGGGTCTGCAGTATTATGTTGATGACATACTTCAGCAGTTTCACACTCATTAGATATTTCTGGACAACACTGCAATTTTTTTTAGGAGCAGCAAAGGACTGATATAAAAGCAGCTATGGCAGACCTACAAATTCCTGAAAACATTCTCTCAAGACTTACTACGATTTATTTGAATCTGAATTTATAATAAATGAGCAATCAGGAATGTAGGATTTTGTTGTTTTGTGTTAACTCTGCTTTTACAAAATGCATTTTAATCTTTAGATTAGATATTGCAGGGTATAAAACAAAGACATAAAGCAAAGCATGCTGAGACACTTTAAGTACAGTTTGAGTCTGCTCTAATTATTACCCAGCTCCATTTTCAGTGCAATGCCACACTAAAAATGCAAGTGCATGCCCCTCGTTCAGCAAGAGAATGCAATTAACAGCAAACATTATAGGGCCTTAAAATAAGAATTTAAAACTTCTCAATACTGAGCTCTCAGCTACTAGTTAGAACATACAATCCCAGAGGTTTTTCCATGTTTTGGGGTTTGTGCTGAAAATACTGAGAGTTCACCAAATAGACCTTAATTTACTGTATGTAACATATTCTTCCTGATCTTTGCAGGCTTTGGCAGAAAGAGATCAAATAAGTTCTTCTCTGAATTGTCAAAGCAATGAGGAATTGCTCACCTCAAAGATGCCTGAGCTCTGACCTTGAAGATGTAAGCAAAGTGAAGTTGTTCTCCCCATAATAGTAAGAGGAAACTTCAGTTGGTGTTTGCTCAGCATGCTAAGTTGGCTCACTTATTAAGGACCTACTTTGCAAACATAAGAGTAGAACCCTTTAGCCAGTCAATGATCTAACAGAATCTGCACTTAAATTAGAAAGGGGAAGTTACAGCTCCTAAGACCTCACAGAGGCTTGTTCTTAGATATTAGTCCCCAAAACATTAGAGTTACTAATGTCAAGCTCTCCATAGCCTATATCACCAGCCAAACACAACAGTGGCATGCCACAGTCGTTTAATGTAGAGGCAAATGATGATGCGTTGTGTGGAGTATGAATGACCCATGCATTTCCAGTTGAAAGCTGGCCATCCACTATTCACCTACCGCAGTTACTGGGTGTAACAATTGCTGAACACATTCCTCTAAGGATTCAGGCCCTCCGTAGTAACTCAGTGCTTGTCACTTAGTAAGTATTTTATGAAAATTATTAATGGCTTTTGCACAGAGATCTCAAACCTTGACAAATCCTCAGAAACAGTTAAGCCAGTCTCTGCTGTGCTGTATGCTTTTGTCTTTCTATAAAAAGTAAAGTATTAGGCTTGATAAAGTGTGCTGTCTCTGGACAGAGTGAAAAGATAAAGCTAAAAGTACACTTTTGTATATATATACACACCACAACATTAGTTTTAATAGCTTGAAATTGTATCGGTTTAATCCAAAAACATCAGACATTTGGGTTTGTTGTAACTCAGTACATTCATTTTAAAGGAAATGAAGAAGATAAACCACATTTTCTCTGAAGTGTCTGTTTACATAAGCCTGAAAAATGTTGATTTTCTAAAGAGACATGGATGACAAACTGTTCAGCACTATCCTTAGCACTTAGAATTCAGAGCATAACCTTCCAAAGTAATCTTCATTTTGGGAGAATTGACTGGGTTCAGTTTAATTTAACATAGGTAATGGATAAGATCATAGAATCATAGAATCATTATGGTTGGAAGAGACCTCAAAGATCATCAAGTCCAACCATATACCCAATACCACCATGCCCGCTAAACCCACTAAACCATGTCTCAAAGCACCACATCTAAACATTTTTTGAACACCTCCAGAGATGGCGACTCCACCACCTCCCTGGGGAGCCTGTTCCAGTGCTTAACGACTCTAACTTCTATTAGAAGTTCTTCCTAATGTCCAGCCTGAACCTCCCCTGGCACAACTGGAGGCCATTTCCTCTTGTCCTATCGCTAGTTACTGGGGAGAAGAGACCAACCCCCGCCTCACTACAACCTCCTTTCAGGTAGTTGTAGAGGGCGATAAGGTCTCCCCTCAGCCTCCTCTTCTCCAGACTAAACGCCCCCAGCTCCCTCAGCCACTCCTCGTAAGGCTTTTTCTCCAGGCCCTTCACCAGCTTTGTCGCTCTTCTCTGAACATGCTCCAGCAGTTCAATGTCCTTCTTGTAGTGAGGGGCCATGATGAGAGGGGAGTTTTGGTTTGCTGGTTTGGTTTTTTTGTTTGAAAACCAATCACATTTCAGGAAACTTCCAGGAAATTTCTTCTGAAGTACTTCAACATTTCACTGTACAATATTAATTAAAAATTATAAACCTTAACAAGTTCTCAAAAATAACAAATAAAATGCCAATAAAAATCTTTGCAGACTATGTTCTACATAACAATTTGAATTTATACGATATTTGTGATGTTATCGTATAAAAAATTACACATATCAGAAAAAGGAACAAAACCGGCACCTGTGTTCTTAGAAACTTATTTCAAAAACAACTTTGTCTCTCCTTTTTGATTCAATAGCACTGCAGAACTGGTCTAGGAATTCTAGATTACTTGTTTTTAAGAATGTTTCTTGTTATTGACTTCTAATTTCTGACCATACAGACTGAATTAAAGAGGTATTTTCTTTTTTTTTTTTTTTTTGCTGTGACTATAAAATTTTTCTTAGAGGCACAAAGTAATATAAGTATTATAGAATCATATGAAACCTGAAGGTGGAAGTTTAGAGAAATACAAATATGTGAGGCATTATCACTATAACATCACAAGAAAAAGTAGTTGAAACCTCTGTACACAAACAGAGCTTGCATTAATGTATGAAGGGATGTGTAGTCATGGCCCTTCCGCAAAACACTCTGTTGCAGAAATAGAAAAAGAAATGAGCTGCTTCTACTGGATTTTATGCAACTGTGCATTTTAAAACACTGTCAGGGATAACAGTTTACTTCAGCTTTGGATGATGACAAACTCACAAAAGCTGTATTGTTTCATGTGCATTCATATACAATATACAAACCATCCAAGATTTATGGATATTTGGGGATGGAGGAAGCTGTGATATGCCCACTTTCTGTGAATCTGAAGTGCTTAAATAGGGAATAAAATAGCCAGCTTTATATAAACACTTGTGAAACTGTCCAAACAGTCTTACTGCCATTTAATTATATAAAGAATGCTAGGCATATGGTCTCCCTATATGCTCCAATTTATAACTGGCAAAACACTGATATGAAGGAGCAGCTTACAAAACCAGGACTGCTTTCACTTATTGGTGTCTTTCTGTTTTGTTTCATGGAAGTGGTTTGATATCTTAGGCAGGCTAAGATCTCATAATCCAGAAGTGCTTGATTATTAAATGTGAAACTTTAGTTTAAAGGTTTCTGACTAACCCAGAACAGGCAAGGTCTCATGCAAGTTAGGTCAGACAGGATATAGACGTTCAGTTTAGAAGCTAAGAAAATTAAGGCTATTAATTATTAGCAAGAACAACCAAAGAACAAGCAACAAATTCTCTCTCCTTCAGTTAAGTACAGCACAGTTAAAAGGGCAGCAAGGAAATGGGTCCTTCATCTCAGCGCAGAGGCCCTTGCCCCAAATAAATGTGATGTACAAAACAGAGTGGAGAAAAGAGGACTGTTAATGGAAAATACTGATATGAGATTATTGATTAACATGATCCTATAGAAACATCTAATGACCTGCCAGAACAGGACTCTCTTGAGAAAAGCATTATACAAAATGAGTGATAGATAATTCATTCTAAGATGTCTGTGGTCTTACTGCCATACTGGCCAGTGGGGATGTAACGAGTGCAATTCGGTCTAACATCCTGGAATCAGAATTTTTGCTGGAATCAGGACAGATTTCCAAGTTTTTCCATTTTTAAAAATTGAGGAGTTCAAGAATTATTTATTAAGAAAAGACACAATTTTTAAAAATATAATCCTGCCAGGAAAAGCTCTTGTAGATTCCTCACCTTGAGACTGCTGTTACCTCATGCCTACAATCTCTTTGATAAGAAAAACTCCCAGTCCAGACCGTATTTCTTAGGATACACCTAGCACCGTAAAACATTCATGACATATAAAAAAATCCAGTCAAATGAGAAGGACTACAGTAAATCAGAAGGGATTGCCAGGGCCCAGAGGACACTCACAGGCCATACTGGCCCTGACTAACCCACCCCCCCGGCCTCCACCTCGAAGAGACGAAGGCCATACTGGCCCTGACTAACCCACCCCCCCGGCCTCCACCTCTGCCTCTGGCCCAGGACCCCATGTTAGTGCCCTGCTGGGTGTGGCTGAGCCAGGCTTGAGCAGTGGGACGATGTCCCGGTCTGACCTCAGCTCTGCCCTGCCTAGTGATCAGAGTTGAGGCTGTCCGGATCACTCTGCTAGCCTACGGTGTTGTGTAATTGCACATGGCTCCCAGTCCCATCCCTTTGGGAGCCACCAGCCTTCACCATATCCTGACAGAGAGGCAAGTTGAACAGTGAGCTCAGTACATGGGGGAGATTGGAACCCAAACTACGAACTCTGTATCTCCATCAAGTTTCATCACCCAGATTAGTGTCCAACTGAGAAGAAACAAAGTCTTTCAAAGCAAATAAACAAAATCAATTTTAAATGAAATAAAAAGGTTAAATTTTAATTTTGCTCCTTCAATGTCTGGCTTTCTTACTATCGCATCATCAAAACTTATTAAGACAGAAATTCACTAGTGATCTGAAGAGTTAATAACAAAGAAATCCCTGTTCAGTAGGAATTCTGAAAGCAACAAGACTTTTCCCAATATCTTTTCCCAATAGAAGCCCAAATACTAAAAAATCCTGCCTGTTACCTGTCCTTTATTTCCATAGATTCTTTTATTTTGCTCCTATTAAAATACAGTAGTGTCCTGGAAGTAAGATGAAAGCCTTGGCAGGATAAGACAAAGGTGTGAAAGCAGGTCAGGGTGGAATAACTGAATCTACATCTATCTACATAAGATTTCTGCTATAACTCTATTTCCTGCTAGTGTATCACCTCTACACACCTCCACACAATTGACACAAATTTTTATAATTAACACGAGTTGACTATGACATTTATTAAAGTTATGTCAAACCCTGCACCTCTCCTTTTCTTGAGACTGAATTTCATCGTATCATGAAGAAATTATAAAGCTCTCATGGCCTGAATAAACGTGAGAGGTTCAAGGTAAGGTTGATTAGAAGTAGGCACTGGGACCAAAGTGAAACATTAAGAAGAGTCAAAGATTGCTATGGGACTTTGTTAGTTTTCCTCAAATTTAGCTGGGAATAGCCAAGAGGCTGACAAAAGTCAAGATGGTTAATAATAGATATTTTTAAAAATAAATAAATAAAAAACAGAAAACACATCTAAAGAAACACTTTCTGAAAAGTTTAGTAATTAAGTTGGTCACTTTATATTGTGGGCCTAATTCTACACACACAAGAGAAGCACTTCTGCCCTCTGCAGTACATTCAGTCTTTTCCTCTGTGAACACCTTTGTTTCTTGAGGAGGTAACCTCATTCTGTGGAAGTTCAGAATCTGTTAAAAGAAAGCAGATATGCTGAAACTGGATGAACTTTAGTTTTTAGCAGTGTGAATGAGAACCTTATATTACAACAGTACTTCTAGTTGATGACTCCAATTCTGTGTTTTATGCATATCTTTGGATTTGCACTCAGAAAAGGAGGAAATTAAGACTAAAATAATTCTTAGCTCCCTAATAGTCACAGTTATGTTTTATCCCATGCTGGTTGTAATGCATTTTTATTCTTAAGTAAGGGAGTTTGATCAGAGGTTGATTTATATATAAACTCCAGAAGATATTTTCCGGGAGGTGAATTAATTTTGATTATCAGCATGTCACTTCTTAGCCCAGGATCAGTAAATATGGGTGTGAATGAAGGGTACCTCTCTTTGTTCCTCTCATCATCCAGAATGCCAGTAGCTCACGAAGTATTTGTGCACTAAGGTACTGAACAAGATGATCAGAGTTCTGACACATTTTACTTAAAGAACAGTTTGGGTTTTATTTAAATTTGCTCACCTTTCTTCAAGCCTATTTAATGTGGTTTATTTTTGTAAAAGAGAGGAAAAGTGCATTACATTGAAAAAATAATCCATGGAAAGGAGGATTTAGAAAATCATTACAATTCATGACAGAACAATGTGTTTCTACCTTTGTAGAAGTAATAAATACAGACTGAGTAGTAAATTCATGGAATTACTACTGCTCATGCATTCCAGCTTTACGAGTAAGTCCTCTTTAGGATCCATGAGAGAGAATTTCTGCTATGGAAGCAAGAGGCATAAGTAGGTTTCAAATAAAACAGGTAGGACCTTCCTATGCTTTTGTAATAAACACCAAATATAATATATAATAGTGTCTTTTGAAGGCTTTTTCTGTATCCTAGGCTTGAATCAAGGTTGTTAGCACTGAAAAGCAAGGCCATTCTGGCCTATCAATCCAACTATGTCATTGAATGGCGTACACTCAACCTTCTAACTGGCCTAAGTGTTTAAACATCAAAAAGCAAATAAGCAAACAGAAAAGAACAAAACTAAACTAAAAAAAGACAAAGAGGGGAATGAAAAACACATATAAAATTTAAAAGCATTGATTGTCTTAAACCAGAAGGAGGGCAATCCAGGTATCTACATAACCGATCTCACTCACAGAGGATATAAACACATTTAATCTGTATTTGCATTAGGACTAGTCAACAGTTTTTTAAATAGAGGTCCTGCAGATGCTTGAAGATATCAAGACATTAATCCATACTTTCCTTTTTCTGAACTGAAGATCTTTTCTGTTTGAGAAAAAAATGGAAAACCAGCAACAGACACTTAGACATTTTTCTGCTACTCAGAACACCGGCACCTTTATTTTTTGATCTTTAGGGTTCTCCACCGTTGGGCTCTGAGACAGGTGCCCAGGAATAGGGGTGATGAGCACAAGAATGATGAGAATTCAAGGGACAATTATGCAATAGATTACCAGAAACACCTGAGTTGTGGATTTAACTGTTTGTCCTCTAATTAAAATGAGGAACGAAGCCTTCTGAGCTCTCAGGCAAGCATGCAAAGCATTAGCATTTGCTAACAAGTGGAAATGTGATCCAGTCAAAAGGGTAAGTATGACAGATCAGACCAGCACGGATCGTTAAGTATCTGCCACAGACCACCTGACATAGAAGAGGAGACAAATTAAGCCCCATGATTGCATCTGGAGTGCCACATCCAGTTCTGGGCTCCCCAGTTCATGAGAGACTTGGTCAGACCAAATCAAGTGCAGTGGTGGTCCACAAGGACTTTTAGTGGGCTGGAAAAGCCCACTAAAAAAGGAGAGGCTGAGAGCTGGATTTGTTCAGTCTGGAGAAGGGGACACCTTATTGCCATCCACAGCTACCTAATGGGAGGGTGTAGAGAAGATGGAGGCAGATTCTTTTCAGAGGTGCAAGACAATAGAAAAAGAGGCAATTGGGCACAAGTGGGCACATGGGAAAGTCTGGGTAGATAAGGGGAAAAAAATTCGCCATGTGGGTGATCAAACTCCAATTGCCCAGAGACTTTATAGAATCTCTGCCCTTGGAGATATCCAAAACTCAACTGGACAAGGCCAAATGGCCCCTGGTGGTCCCTTTGGACTTACACTTTTTCTGTGATCTTCTGATCTTTATGAACTCATGGAAACAAGTCCTGTAAAGGCACTGCAGACATTTCCTTTTAACAAAGCTAAAAACATGAAGAGAGAAGATCTAAAGTATTTTCTATTTAAAGATTCCAGCTTTGTGTCTCAGGTGCTGGGGGTATCAGCAGTATGGATGGAGGAATCAGATCTTTGCCTCTGAAACAACTGCCTTGGGGAGGAATATAGAACATGATAAGGCGAATAGAAAAGACAGACTAATCTCAAAAATAAAATATAAACAAAATGAACACAAAGATACTTAATCTGGCAATATGGGTTCAAATTTTATTAGCATGCCCTAGCTCAGCATTTGACACTCACTTTCTATGATGACTGAAGTTACTCCTTTGAGATAATTTTATTTCTAATTTAATTCAGATGCTCTCATAGCTCTGTACAGCACCTGCTTTATATCTCAGCTTCTCACTGTAAGAGAAAAGGGAGAGAATGGTTTTTAAAAGCCAAAGTTTAAATGCCAAAAAAAATTAGCATACAAATGGGAGCAGATGTTACTTTCATAAAGGTTCACAGCACACACACAAAAAAGTCAATACAGCACACTGCAGAGAGTTTAATCTCTCTTCTTCCTCTCGTTCCATTTTGGAAATAATTTTAAGTACACCATTGGTTTCAGGATAGATGGCCATTAGTTTTGTAGTCTAAGTCTGTCTTTCATTTTCTTTCTTTCATTATATTTACTCCCAAAGAACCAACTCAATTTCCTCCTAGGCTTGTCCTAATCCAGAATCACTGTAGTGCAACTAGTTTCCAACTTAATTCCAAATGCCAGGCTGTTAGTTGCAACTGACTTTGTCTGCACTCGGATTGTCTGACCCAGATCTAATCCATACACAATACTTCAGCGAAATCTTGAGGAACCTCTATGTATTTTCTGCATTTTTAATGGTGAAAGGAATCTTCATTTAAGCCTCATCACACAAATACAACATCTGACTAAAAAGCCTACTGCAGGTTGTAATTAGAATTGATTATATGATTAGAATAAAGTACTTCAAGAGCACTGCCTGGATAATTATTTGAAACTTGGACCAGGACCTCTCTTGAATTTGGAGAGAGTAGGTGACCTTCCTTTGCTTATGATGATATTCCACATATTCAGTGTCCTGGCCTGGGTCAGAACCAGATCTGGGAATGTAGGTAGGAAGAAGAGCAGTAGGTGTACTGCACTTGGTGTGTTTTGGATGAATGGTATTCAGGACATCAGAAATGCGAAGAAGTTGAAGGAAAATTAAGAGGGAATTTCACTGTGTGCCAGAGCAGCACAGAGCACTCAGTATCACATAAGATCTCTCTGACAGTGCCTAGAACATGAAGAAACATGATATCCCATGGTGGGATGGGATGATAAGCCACAAGACTTCTTTTTTTTCCGGTCCTGTCTAGTAGATGAAAGTCGCTGTCATGAAGATTTGAATCCCAGACATTTAGCATTCTTATGAATGGATCTCAGTGAACACTTACAAATTGTCGTTAGAGAAGTCTCATCTCTTTCTGAAGCCTATGAGGATAGGATAGGTTAGTTATACCTCATCCTGACTATCTCTACATCTTGCATGAGGAAAAACACAGCAAAGGCAGAGCTGTGAAACCAACAGGTGCCGTATTGGTTTCTGTCAATAGCAATCTTAACAAAGTGGCTAAGAAACAGAATCACAAATAGGTGATTTGTCAGCATCATATGCAGACATTTACCAAATGTTGAGAAATCAACCTTTGTGCAGCTTTACCCAGGGTCAACTGAATTCAGTACTGTCTTCACCTGATACTTCCATGGTTCTGCAGCCCAAGCCAAACTCCTTGATGCAGGGTTTGACTCACACAAAAGTCTGGAGTGGGTCAAGTCACTGTCTAGACAGGAAAGCTCAGGCACAGGAAAACTGAATGGGGACATGGAAAGACTAACTTGCTATGGTGGGCAGTGTGGTTGAGATTATCTTAAGCCACCTGGCTCTGTGAACTCAAACCTAAACTCAAGGACCAGAAGCCAAAGTCTTATAGACAGAACTAAAGCAATTCCCACTGAATTCAACTGGCTTTTAATTAAGCATGTACTATGGAGTGCCTTAAGACTCTAATCCCACTCTTGTGTTGGCAAATCATACATTTGTGCTGGTTGGCAGCTTGCTAAAGACCTTGTCACGTGCAACTTCCCTACATCTTTTCCCTGTTCCACAAGTGTTGTGGAAATTAAATCATTCACAGAGACAATGAGTGTCTTTTTGGGTAGAGAAAATTTATTTTCATGGGTCATTAGATAAGGCAAGCTACCACACTAATCACTGGCATCCACATTGCTTGGCCTATAAAGCAGAATTGCATTTGTGATGCAAGAACCCAAACATAGACAACTACATTCATTCTTGCTCACAGTCTTTAAAGAGATAGTTTCCAACTCCCCAAATAGTGAACTGTGAAGCTTATATGATAACTACTAGCTGATTCAGTAGGTCTCTTTCTTCAAATTTTAACTTAAACTGAAGTATTCTTCCTTTACCAGTAAACAAATTGGAGAATGCATTACTTCTATTCCCTTAACAATGGAAGATCAGATTTTCCAACTCTTGCTGACATGGTATCCCTACAAACAAGACTTACATCTCTGTAGGATTTCCTGTGAAAATAAGCAGATAAATAATTAAACATGTTTGCATAGCAGAAGTTAATGAAAACAAATCAGGAAGCAATCCTGAGCAAGGAACTGGGGCAGGATTTTGTCTTTTAATCATTATGAGCAGAAAGCAAACAGGGGGGAAAGGCACCAGAGAAAGAGCAGAAAGTTAATTGAAATGCACAATCTTCTGGTGTTTCCAAATTACATATTGACCTGGGGCAAACTTCCAGTTTCATCCACCAGGATGTTCTGTAAACATGGACTTACAGAGAGCTTGTTCCTCCAGAATCATATAGAAAGGCTTCTTTTTGCCAGTTGAGTAATTTAAACAGGTAGAATTGTTCATTATGCTATCTACCAAGCCCATTTGTAATCTTCTTTCACCAATGTGTCTAGAAATCATTTTTTTCCTCCAGAAAATGAGCCAGTTTCTAAACTTCTCACAGAAATGAAGCTGGCTTTGGAACTCACAAAAATACAGTTGCATGTGACAATCTTCCCAGGAGCTCTAAGGTAAATAATGTTTTCTGATTTAAAGATACTAATTTTTTATCTCTACCAGTTTAGACACTCCTGCAAAAATCTGGTTTTCTAAACATTCACTATGACATTTCTTAAAGAACACATATCACTCAATCCCTTCTATCATCAATCACTTCAAAAATCAGCCATTAGAAATCCTCAAATATTAATGTATATCTTCTTTGGGGAAATGTATCCCAGGGATGGATTAGGGCTATTGGTGTTATTAAGACTCCTCTTGTGAGTTCTGACTGAGCTGTGTTTCTCTACTTACTCCAAGGATTCAGACTAAAATTTCCTTTTCATGGTACAATGGGACTCCTCTGTAATTGCAAGCATCCACAGAATTATACAGGAACAACAAACAAAAATTCATAGAAGTTATGTTTTTATTTGTGTGAAAACAGCTCTAAACAAAAGAAAAAAATATCATTATATGTAACTATGACACTGCCTTGGTTTACTCCCATGATGAATATAGACAATAACTCAAGTAACATTTTAGTCCTTCTAGAAATAAGCCTGGAAAGCTGATCACTGAAAGCAAATATTGAAAACAGAGTACATCTGTCTCACGCTGACCCCAATTTATATGTTTTTGACTTGCTCCAGTTTTGATGGAGATATGCTATAGTATGTGCATACCTGTTTGGCAACACATTTGTACTCATAGACAAAACCATCTCCAAATTGTCTGCTTTGTCTTTGTTTTGTGTGATTGAAACCCAGTTCTCAGAGTGCAAATTAATAGAGCAACCCTAACTCAAGTCCTTCCTGAAATAGTCCTAAAGTCTTTTTGTAAGCCAATTCCAAATATGTTGATAGTGTTTTCTGAAGCATTATGAGCCAGATTTGCTTATCTCTTTTTTTTTCCATCTGTAAAAATGGCTCAGACAGTATTTTTCACCCATGACACTTCCAGTGAGAACCACCTTGCCTGTGCTAGATAACTGAGTGAGACTGAATAGCTTAGAAATAGACCTTTATATTTCTTAAATTATTTGGAAGTCCACCTGCTGAAACACTTGAATGTGTTACAATAAATGTAAATAAATAAATAACATGCTCATTAGCTTTGTGCCAAATTTGAAACCCTAGAATCTTGCATGAACATGAAAGGAGATATAAGTGATAATGCTTTAATCTCACCTCTTTTCCCATGATTTTTCTTTACCACGTGCTGGATATGGAGTTTAAGCCACGACTCACGTGTGCATCATACAGGTATTAAGCACAGTAAGCCTGTAGGGATCTTTTCCTTTGCTATACCAATTACCTGCCTTGAACAGTGATGAATATTTAAAATTCTTAGGGCTCTACACTGAATGAGCTGGGGAAATCAAATCTGTATTTTAAAGAATATTTATTAGTCTTGTTTAACAGAGGTCAAGATTATTTTTGTTCTAATTTGGATGAGCTAAAGAGTATAATACTGAAAATATCTGCAGATAGAGAATGTCAGTAGTGCTTCAAACAACACTCACTCATTTAAAGATTAAAAGGAAGTGATTGGATTCCACCCAGACTAATTAATGGTAATCTACAAAATCATTTGAAGGCTTTACTCTGTCTCAAAAAATGCCTGTTCTTTCAAAGTCAAACTATACCACCAACAAAAATTGAAAACCCTAGGAAAGATGGCATTACTAAAAACAAAGCAAAACAAACAAAAAACCTAAACACACTTTACTTACTGTACTGTGTATCCTTTTTAGGTGTAACAGGATGAATTGGTGATTAACAGTGGAGATGACTTATCAAGACAGAGTTCAGCCACCTACAATATAAATTGTGTTTGACGTGCTAAAATAGAATAAAGGAAAGAGAACGTATCAGCAATGTTTAAATTGTTCATCTTGTTTTTCAGCTTTCTGAAATATGAAATTCAAATGTAGCTTCAGTGAAAGCACACACAAAATTGTGAGAAATCTGTGCCTATTATACGTATTTACAGCATTGGTGGATAAGGGAAGAACAACTGACGTCATCTACCTGGAATTGTGCAAAGCATTTGGCACTGTCACGAATCACATCCTTGTCTCTAAATTGGAGAGATATGGATTTGATGCATGGACCACTTGGTGAATAAGGAGTTAGCTGGAAGTTCACACTTGAAGAGTTGCAGTCAACAGCTTGGTGTCCGAGTGCAGATCGGCGTTTCTCAGGGGTCGGTAGTGGGACTGGCACTGTTTAAGTTCTTTGACGGTGACATGGACAGTGGGATGGAGTGCACCCTCAATAAGTTTGCCGACAACACCAAGCTGTGTGGTGTAGTTGACACACTGGAGGGAAGGGATGTCATCCAGAGGGACCTGAACAGGCTTGAGAGGTGGGCCTGTGTGAACCTCATGAAGTTCAACAAGGCCAAGTGCAAGATCCTGCACCTGGGTTGGGGCTATCCCAAGCACAAATACAGGCTGGGCAGAGAATAGATCGAGAGGAGCCCTGAGGAGAAGGACTTTTAGGTGTTGGCTGATGAGAAGCTCAGCATAACCCGACAATGTGTGCCAACAGCCCAGAAAGCCAACTGTATCCTGGGCTACATCCAAAGCAGCGTGACCAGCAGATTGAGGGAGGTTTCTGCCCCTCTGCTCCACTCTGCTGAGACCCCCCCTGCAGTACTGCCTTCAGCTCTGGGGTCCTCAGCACAAGAAGGATATGGACCTGTTGGAGCGAGTCCAGAGGAGGCCACGAGGATGATCCGAGGGCTGGAGCACCTCTCCTGTGAGGACAGGCTGAGAGAGTTGGGATTGTTCAGCCTGGACAAGAGAAGGCTCCAGGGAGACCTTAGAGCAGCCCTCCAGTACCTGGAGGTGATAAGACAAGCGGGTAATGGCTTTAAAGTGGAAGAGGGCCTACAAGAAGTAAAGGGGCCTACAAGAAAGCTGGGGAGGGACTTTTTACAAGGGCCTGGAGTGATAGGACAGGGGCTAATGGCTTTGAACTGGAAGAGGGAAGATTTAGATGAGATATTAGGAAGAAATTCTTGACAGTGAGGGTGGTGAGGCACTGGCACAGGTTGCCCAGAGAAGCTGTTGGTGCCTCCTCCCTACAGGTGTTCAAGGCCAGGTTGGATGGGGCTTTGAGCAACCTGGTCTGGTGGAAGGTGGCCCTGCCTAAGGCAGGGAGGTTGGAACTAGATAATCTTTAAGGTCTCTTCCAGTCAAACCATTCTATGGTTCTATGATATGTAATTGTATGGTTATAAGATTATAAAAATATGCAGAGAAATATATTCAGAGAGACACACAGGTTTTAACCATATTAGTTTTATCTCTCTGGAAACATACTAAAATCCTAATTTTACTGATATAAGTAAAACTGCAAATTTACATCATACAGTTATGGTATTTTATAACTTACTGGGCCAAATTTGGCATGGCAAGAAGAAGCAGCATGCTGAACACATTACATCTGTGTTCATAAGAAACCTAAAGTGTACTGCCTGAAAGTCAGACAGGAAGTGTAGCGCATGGAAAATAATGCACGAAAAGTGGTGGTTTCATGGAACGGGATGATCTCGGGAGTGGCACTGGCAGAAAGATAGCATGTACCTGTCTGACACATAGCTCTTTCTGTGACTGCAGGTCCTGGAATTCCTGTAATTCAGTATTTTGACCTGTCTTCTCCTGACTAAGAAAAGAGAGAAAAAAAATCTCTGCCATAAAATTGGAAGGAAGGAAGGCAATATTTTGGGGAAATTAAAATTTTTCTGAAGTTGACTCCCCTCTAATTGTATTGTAATTGATCTGGGCCAACATTAAAAAAAGAGGCTGTCCCAGAGGGAGGAGGCACTGGAATGAAGGAGTGATAATAGGAGAAGATGTATCTGAGCTGTGTAAATGAATGTCCCTGAAAATTAATAAAAGAGTAGAGGAGGATGGATGTTGGTGTTTCAAAAATGCTGCAACGTAAAAATATAATAAAAAGAGAATTATTACCTTGGGAGTGACTAAAAACAATATAAGACTTTTAAAATA
>NW_009607657.1:0-7582 GCF_000690535.1 Cariama cristata | reverse complement strand
GAGATAAAGGGCTGAAAACTGAAATAATTAGCCCACTAAGGGATCAGGGAGAAACTTAATACGAAGTGAACAGGATATAGTGGGAAAATTAAATGAGTTTTGCACTTCTTAGTATTCATGAGGGAAATATGAGGTGAAATAGTATAAATAAAAGGAACCATATTTTCCAACTGCTGAGTGGTACAAGTGAAAGGATTTCATTGCAGAAGAAAACTTGGGTAAGTTAAAAATCACTAAAGCCAATTAAATATTCAAGAAAATATGTTGTCCTTTCAATAACTGAAAGGAACATAAGAGGAAATAAGTAAGAGATTTTGGACGTTCTTTGGAGAGAAGGAATGTACAGAAGAACTGCAAAAGAATAGGGATATTCATATCGCTCCTTTAGAAAATAAATAGTGAAACAGTAAAGGAGTAGTTTAATACATAGTTCCACAAATTCAGCTATGATGATACACAATGGAGAAATGCAACATGAAAGTGTTAAATGTAGCTATTTTATCAGTATATAATTGTCTTTCAGGAACGGATGCTTTAAAATTCTGTTTTCCAAATTTACTCCCCACAACAGTATAATTATTTTAAAATTACATATATTTAGTTACTAGAAAAAAAAAAAAGCAGTAGAATAAAATTAGAGAGAAGAAAATTAAAGATGAGAAATACTTCTATTTTTGATAATTACAAATCTGAACATCAGAAGTAAAACCAGTCCATTCAGACTTTTGCAGTGTTTTGAGTTCTAATTACGTGCAATTATTATACTGCATACAAAAGAAATAATCTCCAAATAATTCTCTTTTGTATTGTCAATGTGGTACTCTAAAGCAATTACTGTGCTCTCGAAGTGCATTATTGATAAACAATAATATTAAAAGAATAATAATACATCATTCCTGCACAAAATACTTTATAAACAGAACCTCATCATATGAAGTGATAAAATGAGTATTCTGTCAGAAGGAGAATATGATAAATGAAGTGACTTGTCTACAGTCACACCACAGATTGTACTGGTTCCATTCTAGAACCTCAACTACAGGGATATTTCATCTTCAGAAAAAGATCTATAATCAAGATCTGACAATTCATCCAATGATAATGCTAGGATTTATTTACTGTTTCAATGTCACTGTGGTCAAAGTCTTGCCTTTCCCATTACTTGTTACATTCATAAAGGTTATTAAGATGCATGCATTTATTCAAGGGGCCATGATTAAATAATTTACCATACAAGTATTGCAATAACTGTCCTAAAATTGATTGTATAAATCACTGTTTGAAAACATCAGGTGGTGACTGTGTAAATCCAGTCCATACTAGTGCTTTATATTCACCATACGAAAGCCAGAAATAATTTTAAAGATCATACATTCTTATTCCATTTAGTTCAGTATAGAGTGCAAAACCTAACTACTTTGGGTTTGAAGTTGGGACTAACCACTCTCTGCAAAACTAGTTTCAGGTCCTGGGAGTTATAAATACAGACTACTGGGGGGCAAGAGTAAAATTAATTAATAATAAGCCAAAAATTATATAATTATCATCACTTATAAACAGCCTGAACAGACATGTAGTACAAAAGGATATTTTCCTATGGTAAAAAATTTCTGTGAAAAAAAGTCTGTGAAAATAATTATTTTTTTCTGTAGTTGCATTATTGGAGTGGGACAATGGCTATAAATACATACATTCTGCCAATTACAACAGAAAACAACCCAGCAACAAGATCCAGAAAATATTCAGGTTTCAGCATCTAAAATTAGATCTTACTATTCTTATTTCACAAAAATTAATGGCAACTGTGATTTTATTTTTCAAAAAAAACTATCCTTTTCCATCAGTTTGGTAGATACCTGCCTCCATTAGACTTGAGAAATTACATCAGAATACAATCTGTTTCTTCAGAAAGAAGAAACATTACTAATTGTTCATTTACTAGGTCTTATTTAGTAGCAAGATGTGTATCTTCAGAAAATCTAATCTGCAAACATAGCTCTTTCTGATGTGAGTATGGTTTTGTTTGAATGTAGGAAAAGAAATAGAAAAATCCATCTTTTCATTTATGCTCTATTCTTAAAAACTCTTCTAGCTGCAGATGTCATAACAACTAACTTCTTGTCTTTTTTTTTCTCTTAAGAAAGGAATCTGACCAAGACAAAGAGTACTTTGAAATTCCCTTTCAGAATCTGCTAGACGATCTATGACATTTTTCTGTGATTTCACCTGTAACTCAGAGATCAATTGATTGGCAGAGTGATTACTTCAGGCATTTGAAAAATTTTCTGCAACACAGATCACAGAGAGACTGCAAAGCGAGTGGCTTGTTCCACAAAACCCCACGTTTTGAACCCGCAAGTGGGCATGTGTCTCAGCAGCAGCTCAGATCACAGCAGTGACACTGCTTTATTTCCCTTGGGTATGCCTTTCACGGAGACTGTGAAGGTAACCAACATCCTGCGTCGCTGGCTGCTGCCTCCTGGAATTGGAATCCAAAACTCAGAAAGTGTACAGTCTTAATAGTAGATGGTTATTTTATAAGTACCTATTATTTGTCTTATTGCTCATGTATTTTGGTAATTCAAGCATGCAGTTCTAGGTCTCAGTGAGCGTAAATTAATGACCTTTGCTCAAAATATTTTATGAATACTTTCAGCCAATTACTTTTTATTATTTCCATATCTGTAGACATTATGAACCGGTTCTCAGGTAATTAATTTTAATGGCACCATGCATAAATGGGAAGTCTACCTTCTGAAAGGGGGTATTTGGTGCTCATTTTTCGGGTTTCACTACAGTAACAGAAACGATGTTCTCACATTGCAGTAGCACAGGCTGCCATGAGATTATTAGGAACAACATATCCTACTGATTTCCTGGCTGCCTGAGGGGTGACCCACTTCTTCTTTGGAGTAGTCACAAATGGGAAGCAAAAAAGTTGTGTCCATCCTGTATCCTTGCTTCTCCAAATGCATTTACAGCCTCACTGCAGTTTAATGAGTCAGCCTGATACATTATGGATATGAATCACATCCTGGGATTTCTCTCTCTTTCAGCACCGTGTAGCACAGATGCCTGCTGCTGTTAGTGGACCAGATCACAGCAACACTCAAATTTCCAAGGATGAAAGCAAGAGGATTTAGAAAGGTAATTACAGTTCACACCTACACTGGCAATTATCTTTCGAAACTCTGCATATATACTGTACACACAGATGTATCTGTAAACATATATATGTATGCATGTACATGCACACATATAAAAACTGTTTATTGCTTCAAGCATTGCATATCTACATTTTAATTAGAACTGAGCGCAGTGGAGGAAGGACAGAATTCCAAGAGGAGTTTGTGGAGGAAAAAAATCTGACTGTTTCCTATCATGTAAACAGAGTTTGTTCCTTTTATGAAAAAGATTACCTGAAGCGGTTTCCTATGAGATGAGGGGACTGGATTGATGATACAGAAGGTTGTTTCTAATTCTATGCATTCACTTAGGGGAAAAAAAAAGGCTCAATAGGACATTTTTAGCTCACAGAAGATGGTGCAGTGTGGCAGATCTCCCTCAGAGGAAGGTGTATGAAAGAGCTGCAGCTCCCTGGAGCACCAGTGCTGAAGGGGAGTCTGACATTAGTGTTGGCCTGAGGTGAGATAAAATTTATAAATAATCTTTTGAAATGTTGTGAATTAGGTCCTTCTGACTTCTTTTTTCCCCTAAATTTACTTACATCATGTTTTCACTAACCTTAAATCTGCTGCTGAGTACCTTTTAACTTTAGGATTTGATCCCCTGTCCACATGCTAGCAGAAGCAGTCTCCTCTCCGAGTCTGGCATGGGCTGTATCAGACAGTTTCTCTGCCTTTCAGCAGATATTGCAGTCAAAGAGAATCTCATTTTTACACAGACGCTGAAATGCTAATTCATTTTAATTAATGATCTGATTTCTGTCCCTCCACAGTGTGCTGAAGCTAATTCATACAGCTCCTCCACACTTCTGTCTTGAAAGGGCCATAGGAAGGAAGATAAGAAAGGCAACGAAATTTTCACTTTACCAGGAAGGTAAAGAAATTCTGTGCAAGGCAATCAGTGACAAGGCGGCCCACGAAGAGTGCTGCAGATACCAGTAGTGCAAACTCTGATTTCCTAATGGCTGAGCAACTTGTAATTCCTACATTAAGCCAGTAATCATTAAGTCTGTTTTAGGTATAGTATATCTTTCTGAGTATTTCTTCCAAAATCCCATTAGTTAGAGGCTGCTTATGCCCTGAAGTTTGAAAATTTATTATCCCTCCAAGATATGCTTTTGTTTATTTTTTGAGGTAGGGGAAATTAGTCTTTGTTGGGTCTTTACTATGACATCTCATGGATCACTATAATTATCCAATTGATTTCTAAATTCTGCAGAGCTCTTGGCATCGGTGATATCTAGTAGTTTTAAAAGGAGGGCTAAGTTACAATAAGCAGCATGTGTCTTTAAATTTTTTATGTAACTTTTCCCGATAATTCAACAGAAAGTGCTTATTTTCCTTTCTGATATGTCCTTGAGAGCAAGGTTAAGTAGATAACCCACTGGTTTTAAGGACTTCTGGCTGTTTCCTGGGGGAAATGAATACCTGCTGCTGCCAAATTTATCTACTTGGTCATCTCATAGTGAAGCTGTTACATGTTGTCATGTTCAAGCAGTCACTCTGGACTTAAGAAGCTGTGACGTTAATGTGTATAATAATGTGCATTAATCCTGGGCTACTCCAGTACTTCTGCATGTAATTAACATGCCACAGGGTTCCGATATTTCTTTCGCTTTTTGCACTTTTCTCTATGGAAATACTGTGAATGCTAATCTTCTCCACACAACTCTTTTTTTCTACCATTCATTTCTCAGGTATAAGATGTTCACTTTGTATTAGTTCTTTTACCAATACATTAGAAATTACATTGACATTATTTTCCCACAGCAGTTAATGAACTTTAAATTCTGCCAAGAGAATGACCATCAGTTCTGTTTATATGCAACAAGCCTAACGCTAACTAAACTTTAAAATACTCTATATTTACGTGTATTAAACTTTTTCTCAGGTATAAGATGTTCACTTTGTATTAGTTCTTTTACCAATACATTAGAAATTACATTGACATTATTTTCCCACAGCAGTTAATGAACTTTAAATTCTGCCAAGAGAATGACCATCAGTTCTATTTATATGCAACAAGCCTAACGTTAACTAAACTTAAAATACTCTATATTTACGTGCATTAAACTTTCTAGCTCTCCATAAGGGTACATTTTGTTAATTTATTTTGAAATTACATTAAGAAAACTGGTGTTTCAAAAATGAAATAATTCAAGGATGTCCAGTATCCAAACTTTGATGGTCTATTATGTCCCTGCAGTTTACAGAACATTCTTGGGTTTTGATATGCTAAACATTTATGTTTTCTGTCTGCTTCCTAGATCAACTTCATATGTTTATTGATATGTGTTTAGTTCTGTAGAGATGCACAGAAATTAAAGCATAGGAATAATGAATAATAAATAAGTAAGATCAGATGCAGTCACTCCAGTGATACATACAGAACCATGTCAGTGTTCATCTTCTTTCTTCTATACTATTTGTTATTTGATGTATATGAGTAGAAACCTCCATTATCTTAGTTTATAATGGTTACTAGAAGTTCTTCTATGGCCAATCATTTAACAAAAGTAGAAAGGAGCTCAATAGCCTGCATTTAACCTAAAAATATTAATATTTTTACAGCAATTCCCTGTAATTTCCTGTATCTTTTTTACATAGCCATCATTTTAATAATTGAAACTTTTGGGTTCATGCAACTGTCTGAGTTAATTTAATTTACGCATGCAAATATGCTAAGAAAGAATTCCTGAAGGCCAATATTTGTCTGCTGAGGCTTATCTTCCTTAGTTGCCTCTACAGTAAATGGAGAGGATTAATCAGGCTGATCACCTTGATTGCTGTAACTTAGCTTCTTTTCTGATCTAGTCTCTGCACTGACCATAGGTGGAGCCTAGGAAGAGCAGACTATTTAAAGCTACTCATTCTGAATATCCCATGTAATGTATGAATTTAAAGTGCTTTTTTATCCAAGTTTCTATATTAAGTTGGTGCACGCCCATGAACACTAACAGATATATTTAACGTTTGGAAATATGTGTGTTCATCTACAAATATACAATTTGAAAAACCTGTTCCAAAGTGCATGACAGTGGTGAAGTAAAGGAGTGAAAAAAAGTTAAACCAACTCCATTCTAGAACACCAGATTCCAATGAATGTAAAATAGAAGTTAGTAACAAATACTCTTATAAGTGCTTTTTTTGTTTAGTGTAAATACGTGTTAATTTGGTTTCTCTTCCTCCTGATAAAATTCCTTCAAAGACTTCCCTTCATAGGAATGCTAGCTCCTATCCAGAGCAAAAGCATTTTGATTATTATGAATTACTTAATTTCAGGAAACTTTCTTCTTAGATTGTGGCAAGAAAGGTGAGTCATCTTGACTATCAGAGAATAAAGATCAAAATACTTCTGATGTACAGAGCTGTACCAGTGAGGATCAGCTATGACTGGACTCTAATTCAGCTCCACTCTCTCCACAAAGAAAGTATTTAAGAGTTACATGTCCACACTTGGGCATTTCAAATCTCTGAAGAAGGTGCCAGTCATCAGAGATGTGGACACAGTCAAGATCAGAAAGGCTTTCTCCATGACCATTGTTCTGACTTTTTTAATTCTTCTTTATTGTAAAAGTGCAGGTTTTCAAATGACATCTCCTAAGCAGCACACACTACCGTAAGCGTATCAATCCCTGTCCTCTGGTCTTTGGTCTCACTTTTTATAGAATTTTCAATCAGGTTCAGAGGTTTGCTTTGAAATTTCAAAGGAACTCAGTGCTTTTGCCCATTTATCTCTTCAGTCTCTAAGACGAAGTTAACAGTGGCCAACTTCACTCCTGAGGCATAACAAACCTTCACTTTTTTTTCCTAAAAATAAAACAGTAATGAAATATTTAAATACTATCAGGCATAAAACCCCATAGGAATTATTATCCAGAACTATTATACTTTCAGAAGTATTTAGACACACAAATTCTAATGGTTTTTGATTTAAAATATATTGCCTTTCTTTACTAACATGGACCAAAACCCCTCAAACCATTCCAATGCAAGCATCATGCTTCATGCACTGTTCTTTTCCTGAGCAAGAAATGACGGACAAATGAACGATGCACTGAAAACGTGTGTAGGTTGTTGGAAGGTATTTGCTCCTTGGGAGCAGTTTTTCGAAATATATCTTTTACTCAGTGTCTTAAAAGATTCAGTGATGCAAGACCCCAGATTTTTAAAGGTAATCAGGCATTCACTGATCAAACAGAATTTCTCATCTCCCTTGGGGAAAAAGGAAGTACTTTTTCATAGAACATTCTTAGTTCCTGTGGTATATTCTGTCTGTTTTGGCCTCTTTCCACTCCCTACTTATTTTTTTTTCTGTACCAGATCAACGAAGGTAAGCAGAGAAGGAAGAAAAGGAAGCATGTAGATATGGGACTGCAGAAAGAAAAAGGGCTTGG
>NW_009607656.1:1299-36944 GCF_000690535.1 Cariama cristata | reverse complement strand
AATTAAGCTATTAAGATTTTTTTTTTTTTGCATTAGATAACCACATGAGACTATTAACATGGTCAAAGATCAACCACAGGGGCTAAAGCTAATAATAAATATGTATTTGTGATTAGTGCCCGAGCACTAACAGAGTTCAAGGCATGCAGTCAGGTTTCAAATGGCACCTCCTTTCTTTTCTACCTTTTGAACAGATATGTCTCAGGTGGACATTTACTCCCCAAGGAACAATATACTCTCCTGCCCTTTGCGGCAGGTTTTTACCTTCTGAATTTTATTCCACACACGTCCTTTATCGCTGCTTCTTCCTTCAAGGGTGTCCATGGCATCTGCCATTAGCGACTGCAGCTGTGGCACCAAGATAAAAATTATCAGTGTGGAATTCACACAGAAATAACTTCTCTAAATACACAGATTAAAACCTAATTAAAAAATCATTTGTACGCTGATGATTTTATTACTCATCTTTCACACAATGAGAACTGCCACCTCATCTCTGCTTCAGCCATTACACTGTATTATTGTGGATATAAAATACTTAACAATGGGGAAAAAAAATCCCCTGGAAAATTTGTATTTAAGCCTATACGTTTTAATGCAGTAAATGTTTATACTTAGTAAAGGAAGACTTGGGTTGTAAAGAATAAAGGCTCCGTATTTCATTCTTCAGCTGTCTGGGATATTCTGTGTCGTACATGAATGCTTTTTAGTATTTTCTCCCAAGGCTAATGTATCATAATTTAAAGCAGCATGTAAAACCTCACAAGAGGACAACACTAAAGCTGAGATGCTTTTACTGTAGCTGGAAGTATCTAGCTCATTTTCCTTGCCTTTACTATCTTTTTCTTTGGCAAACCCTCCCTTCTTCCCATCATTCAGCATAACAGAGCATAAAACCAAGGCAGACAATTGCTAGTGTAAACTATAAAAAGAAGCGGTAGGAAAATACTTGCTAATCAGCCCTTAGTGTTAGGGGGAAGGCTAAAATTCAGATTAGTTGTAGTAGTGCCTCAGTCCAGCACCCTTCTAGGTTGTCCATAGCATTGCCTCATCCTGCACCCTTCCCAAACACTTGAAAATGTTTCAGTTGCTCTTAATTCAGTAACGGAGAGATGAGGGTCAGATCCAGGGTGTCCTCCCATGAGCAGCTGTTAGCATCAGTGATTAGGAACAAACTGGGAGAAACTTGTATTTAATACCTGTGATACTGTGGTGCTCTATTAGGTCTCTTCCAAATGTTTAGCTGGTTACGGTGAACCCAAACAATAGTTGTTGGTGTCTCTTCCCAAATTTCTTACTCATTAGAAGTAACTGGGCAGTACAAGCGTAAGAATTCATAGAGGAATTCTTTCAGTACCTAGATGGCCAGCAGTCTAATACGAGTATAAAAGGTGATGAAACTTAAAACATCAGTGTTTAGGCTCATCTGTGCCAGTTATAAAAATATTGCTTTGAGATTCAAGGAGCAGGTCTGTATTGCCTCAAGTTTACCTTTGCCTTCAGGTTTTTGCAGTTAAAAGTCTTTGTCTGTGTCCCAACACAGGATAAAGGATGCAGGAATCTCCTTTTGAATCTCTAAATAAATTTGCTATGGCTGGTTTCAGCCTGCTCTCTCTGTGCTTGTGCAGCCATTAAGTTGAATCTTATTGGTCCAAACATTTCAGATGAAAACTTTTATTTTTTTTAAAGTCATGCATCAGTATTCATGAAAAACAAAACTGCGGATTTCTGCCTCTGACTTTAATGCAAAAAGAGTCAAGAACCTTTCAGAATTTTTCCATCACAATATTTTTATGACAGATAATCTCCTTCTACGAATCCAGAATAGACACAGTCCAGAGATTAAGGGTATTAAGGGCAGAACGGGCAAAGCACAGATCCTGCGTCAAGCCAGGCAGAGGAGGAACCGCTCAGGGAAGGGGAGGATTTCTCCATTGCTTTCCTTGGAGTGATTCTCTGTGAAGAACTGGTCAAAGAGCACCCACCGGGGCAGGGACCAGGACATCGGTCTGTCACCCCTAAGGAGCCGCTCCGACAGCCCAAGTGGGCTGGAGATGTCACTGCTTTAGGCAAGAAGTTAAAGCAAGAAACCTTTCCAATTAAAGTTTCACTGATACTGATACATGCCAGTGAAAAGTGCCCAGTGTGTGCTCTGGTTTAAATTTTTCTCACCCAAAGTTTTTCACCAGCTCTATTGGCAGACAAAATGTGCGTGCTACAAGAGCGGGCAGTTGGCAGACCACAGTAATTCTCCCAAAGCTGTTTTTTTTTGGAAAATCCCCTCCAAGGAGAAATGTTGCATTTTTAAAAATATCTTGTCCTCATTTGATTTTAAATTGAAATAGATTTGTGCTTTTTAACAACCTTCATCTTGATTTATGATGTACAAATATGGTGACATCGAAATCGTAAACCTTGGAAAGATTTTCTTCAGGGTTTTCCCCCAGTTATATTCAACTGTTCAAGCTAACTAAAATCTTTATTTTCCAAGGGTCCATGAATAAATACTGATCTGAAAAGGCCTCACTTGACGTTCTCTGTGCCATAGATTAGGACTATTTATTTAGTTACAGGAAGACATTTACACAGAAGAGTTTATAACTGAAATGCCTTTGGGATCCTTGCTGTATCAGTGCAAATTGCGCTATTATAAATTCAGTGTGCTTTAAACTTTATACAACTTATACTGTACGTGATAATAAACATTTGGCATCTTTAGCATTTTCTAACTCACACAATTTAACTGCCTTGCTTGGTCATAAAGTCTTATCTCAGTTTTACCAATGTAAATTCAGAATGACCGCAGAGGAATTACTTGAAATTTTTATTAGTACAAGTGAGATTAGAATTTGGCCAGCTCAGTTTTTTCTTCATGGAAAAATTTAGATATCTCTAAGAAATGTTGCTGAAGACTGAGAAGCACATGGAGTCAGCATGAGTGCTGTGATTCTGACCCCATGGGCACTGTGAGGCTGCCTCTGTAGCATCCATCGAGAGATGCTGAATCACACCAGTACAGCCCAGTCCTGCAAATATTTCATCCTGCCTGCACCCCAGCGAAATGAGGAGGACAACAGGTAGGCTGAGCGAGTGAGGACCTTCTGCTCGCTCCCTGGGTGGTTTGGGCATGCAGACCCAACCATGGGCAACAATCTTTTGTGCTTGACGCCATTGCGGTGTGGTAGGGAAATGGTCCCTACTGGCATAAGAGGAGGTTCTGCCATGCGGGCTGGTGCCACCAGGAAAGGTAAAAGCCATTAGTCACTCCCTGGTGAAGGCACTCTGCGAGTTCTTGCTTGCAGCCTTGTGCCTTAACACTGTGGTGCCTGAAGTTCACTAAAATATACTAGCTGCAAAGCATCTGAGCCTCCATTTGCACACACAGACTAAAGATATATTTTACAGCAGGATGACAGGACAAAGAAAAATAAATGAATGCTGAATTAATACATTTTAATGCTCTGGACAGGGTAGCTTGTAGAGATTTTCTGCCTTTATTCTTTTAAAAAACACTTTTACTTTGGGCTCAGTAAACAAAGCGTATGTGTTTTGTTGAAAGATTTACAATCTATCGCTTAAATCTCCTAGCACGGACCCTTGTTCTGCCCAGTCCTACCCCTAAGAGACTGAAGACCTTTGTCTTGGGTGGCCTAGAGCCTCCTCCAAAAAGCTTTCCAGGGAGGTCAGGCTTATGATTACTACATGACAAGATACAGGCAACAGTGTAATAGCCTGTGCCTAACGTGTGATGTACTGAAAATATTGCACCCTGGAGAAATACCGATTACTGAAATATGTACCAATAACTCAAGACCCTTTAGTCAGCCTTGAAATGTGGGTCTGCTGAAGTTTTATACTAGAGACCTTGCATCAAAAGGAGAATGTCTTTTCATAACAGTTTCTTTGCAATGTCGTTTCCCCTTATCTCTAGCCCAGACTTCAAAGTCTGGCAACCACCTCCTGCAGTTGCAGGCCACTGCTCATCTTCCCTAAAGCAAACTGCTGTGAAGCTTTAATTCTACAGAGCTTAGGAGCTTTGCAGGACTGCAAACAAATGTCAAGGGACCGGCTTTGGGAAAACCAAGAGTTTTTAGTGAACCGAAGTTGGATCACCAAAATTGGACTCCATTTAAATGCAGGGACTGTGGAGGGATATTTTTTTTTTTTTCTGGAAGGATATGCTTAAAATTTGCATGTACGTGAGCTCCCTCCCTCCCCCATCAGAAATCCTGACAGCCCCGTGGAAGAATATGGTACTTTCTGCTGCAGTTTATTGATGTACTATCAAGCTATTAATGACTCTAGTCTTGCAACAGCCCTGCTAGCATCACCGCCCTTATTTTACAAAGGGAAAACAAAAGCATGGTAGGTAGATGGGTTTATTCAGAGAGAGGGAGCAGTCGTAGATGGAGCCAGGAAAGAAAATGTTTCTCTCCTTTCCCCCTTCTCCTGAGCTTTAGCTAGATTCAGCCTGTTTTGCTGCAGGTGGCTTCTGATGTTAGGTATCTTAAAGTAGCACGATCTGAATAATTGCAATCATTTTCCCAGACTGATTTGGGGAGGTTTAGGGGAAAAGAAGAGGTTTTAAAAATATGCCTACAGATGAGTCATGCTGGTTCTATAAAAGTCATCCTTGCAGGTGATTAGCACCTCCTCTGACAAGGCACTGCAGTAGGATTTTAAAACTACTTCAGGTCCGCACATTCGAAAAATGACTTCCAGACCAAATTGCAACGCAGTGCTCTGCCCCAGCCCTTCCCTCCCTGGCTCCCTGCCTCTAAAGGCCAAAACAAGTATTAGAAATAAATACTTACCAGTTCAGCATCCTGCTGACTGATGTCCTGAAGGTAGGGAACGGTTGCTAGCTCAGCCATCGCTTGATTAATCACTTGGGACTGTTCCTCGACTCTCTGCAAACGGCCAAGGATGCTGGCGTAATGCAACTTCTCTATCCCACGTGAACACGGGCAGCGATTGTCCTGTTTTCTCAGGAAAAGCAAGTAGGTTAGAGGAGAGTTGCAGAAAACACACTTATCCTTTGAGTCCTATGCCTTGAGGCTTATCATCATATGTATTTGTGCTGGTAATACTATAAGCAATATGGCATCCAGCACCTTTAAGATAATGCCGCTGACAATCTTTATAGAGGGGGAAAAAATAATAATAATTTCTTTCCACAATCTCTCTAGTAGTACTAGAAAAATAAATATATAGTCATAATATATGTGGAGGGGAGACAGCAGATAACAAACATGAATGCAATATTCTCATTCGGAAATGGCTTTTCCATAATCCCCTCTGTTAAATATTACCTGACTTTTATGGATTGCTTTTAAATTTTCAGTGAAGAGGCTGAGGAAACTGTGCGGTGTGTCAGCTTGTGGTTTGTTTGCAGACTAGGCAAATCCATATTTTTCAAATATATAACCTTGAGGGACTAAAACCTGCAGAGGTGGTATCTGATCCTCCAGGCAGCTAGGCACATGGTAAATTTTAAGCATGTGAATACAGAAATTCAGCCAAGTGCTTGCATAAAATCTCAGCACCTGCTGAAGTGTTTGATGGATGGCAGCCTTACCACCATATTTTCAAAAGTATTCTGAAGCCAAAAATGCAAATAAGCACCCTACTGGGATTTTCAAAAGCAATTTGGCCTACATTCCCGACGAGATGTAGCCATTGCATATCTGTATGCTCAGCCCTTCAGAGTGAAATTTCCATTCATCTAATCAGGGTTTTGAATGTATTTAAGTGCCTGAAATTCCAAGAATTGGCATCAGTTTTCAAAACCACTTCCAGTATTTTTAGCAGGTCTTTGTTCTGGCGGTTACATATGGTGGCATGCTCGTGCTGCCATTTACATACATTTCCAGGTAGGTGATTCTAGGTCCAATCATAGATTAAACAGGGTCAAAGAAAATTTTTGAATGACATTTATTTTTCAATAAATTTTCAATAAATGGTGTCCCATTTTTAAAATGAACTTCTCTTGGCAAAGAATCTCGATCATTTGGTTTGATGTTGATTTTGCAGAAATTTGTACTAGGCAAGCATCAAGTGTTATCAAAATTATTATCAACATATCAAGTCTAAGAATTTAATAACAATGCTGGTCTTGCTTTCTAGATAACTGACAAGAATAATAGTGGGAAAAAACTTAGTTTTCTTTTAACTCTAGAAAAATACAAATAATCCTGGTATAGTTAATTTTACCTCTTTTAATATAATATCTAATATAATTGTAAAATTGTATGAAATGAAAGACCATGCACTGGATACCAGTGCAGCTATAATCTGGGAGCTCCAGATGTGAAAGCAAGTGAAAAAGAAAGAGCTGAGCCAATGAACTGGTATTTCCATTAGCTGAAGGAGAGAATCAGGTACTGCACAGGGAAAAGGAGCTCCGGTCAGCAGTTCTCTGGAGTATTGCAGATAGCTCCACTCAGCTGTGTTTGGAGAGGTTAATTTAAACCCAAGCATCATGAAGCAGAGAGGCCAGCACGGTAGGAGATACCTCTTTTGAGAGAAGTGTGGTTTGATTAGTCTATTAATGAAAATGCCAAGAGCTTATTATTCTTCTCAATAAACATAATGCAGGGCTAAATTCCAAAGAGAGCAAACAACTGAAAAGGGAAGGAGAGATAAAGGACAATGATAACAGAAGGACCATTGTGTATAAATAGGTACAAATAAGACTGGGGTGGCAATTAAGCTTCTTATAATTCAGGTTGAAGGTCTGCAGTGTGTTTCACCAAGAGCAGAAAAGGCAGAAAGCCTAACTAGTTCTAAGATGAATTTTACTCAATTTATGAATACAATATTAGGTGACACAAAGGTGTATAGTAGCATGTGGTTTGACTTGAGGAACCAGGAGAGTGCTTCCAGGACTACCTTCTCATGAACTTCTGTTGACCTATCTCTAAGAAGGGAGACCAGGACAACCTTCTTAGAAACTATTTTTATCACTTGCAGAGTCCTTTTCTGAGGACCTGACCTAGTATCAGTAGGAGACACCAGCAAGAAAAAAAGATTTCTGTGATCTCTAGTATGTGAAATTGTACATCTGACACAGTCTAGTTCCCATAGCAAGGAACAAAATGGAGCCCCATCTCTACCTGATCATCGGTGTTTGAAAGCCAGATAGCTGTGTCCCCAGGTAGAGCTGTGTGCATTAAAATAAGGAGAAGCAATCAGTTAATGAGAGAGAAAGAGAGCTCTTATCAACATGAAATAGTCTCACAACATTTTAGATGCAACAAAAGGTTTCTCCCTGCTATTCTTGAAATTCACCCAAAACCTTTTTGTGTAAGCACTGAGAAATGAGTATATTGAGTCATCAGCTGAGAAAGCAGGTAAAAATCCTCTCTCATCATGCTGTGTCTGTTGGGGGCTTCTCCAATGATTAAGAAAGTAAAGGCGAAAAGAAAACAATTTTTTCTCTGCTTGACTCTCCAGAAAAATATGAGAGCATGCCACGTAGCTATGGGAAACAAACTGGGCATCTGTGCCAATATGAACCCTGTGGACATAGCAATGCTATTTAAGTTTATAGTAGGTTAGAAGTAAATAAATAAATAAGCGTCAGCAGGGTTTTTTTGAAGGGATTAGAGGAGGTTGAACATTGTCAGAGGTGGCATTTCAGTGACAATGAAAAATGCAGAAAGAGAAAGTAAATAACTGCTGCTGGCAGGAGAAAAAATTCCACGGGGAGCTGAACCACATGATGAGAATTACATGAACTATAGCAGAATTCAAGGGGCTACTAAGCTGCAGTAAAAAACATAATAAAGTGGCCAAGCAACCAGATGAAGATGAAACCGGCTCAGGTAGGCAAAGTGAAGAGCAAACTTAAATGGAGACTTCAGTGGAAAAGAGTTAGCTCCTTTAACAAAGAGAAGAGAGACACTTTTGAGGAATCAGGTAGCAGAGGAACCAACAAATGCAGTATACGGAGTAACAGTTGCACCCTAGAAATGCAGTAACATACTAAGATAATAAATTGTTAAATTATGATGCTGTTACTTTCTGGATGGGCCTTATCCCTGCTGTCTGGTATTCCAAGGAGAATTTAAAGAGAAAAGTAAAACCGAGCAATTGATGAACTTTCTCTTGGGGACTTTATTTGTAATGGGCAGTCTCGCCTGAGGCAGAGGTCCTCCCAAGAGAGAGCTTTCCCCAGAAAACTTTTTGCTGCACTAATTCTCTTTAAACAATAACAACAAAAAAAGGTGTTTATCCCCAGAGGCATCTTTGAAATTCTTCATTCAAGGAGAAATAAGGTCCTGATGCCCAAGGATCAGTCTTGTGACATCCTCGTTCCTCTGACGTTGGGATGAAAAAGCAGCTACAAAAAGCAGATCAGCGTGTTCTGGATGGAGCTTACCTGCTATTGCTAAATACCCGACATGAACAACCAGAGCAAAGATAGGACAGGCTTGCATTGCAAAAAGGAGCTGGAGAGCATGTGAGAGGAGTGAATCATGTGTCCTTTCACGTATTGAGAATTTTGGGATGATGCCCCCACTTTTTGCTTTCCTCTATATTCAAGAAAGGAGTAATCCCTTATGCCACTTCTGTTTATAAATAAAATTTAATTGCTGAGTGCTAAGAAAAAGAAAAGCAGAGTGGCTGGTCACCCTGGATTTAAAGCAGGATCTGTCATATCCTATACATGTGGCAAGTTTACCTATCAGCTTTAAGAGCACTACTTTGCAAAAGTCTGGAATGTCCTCCAGTAGTTATTTTTTTCTGTTGTGGAGTCTTTACCACTATTTTTCAGCTCAAAATATGAAGGAGGTTATGCCTTGAAAGCAGCTCTGTAGTGTATTGCAATAACAAACAGAAAAAAATCCATCATAATGTTTCCTTAATGCCCTTGGTATCCTCCAGAAAATGCGTATACTGAAATCTGTATGTAGTAAACACTTTCCTTCTACTTAAAAAATAGACAACGAAACAGTGAGATCTGTAAATGTGTGCATCATGCTGTGAATCATACAGTAGGTTTTGTTCACCTTTATAATATGAGCAGTCTAATAAGCCCCGCTGGCCACCGTTTCTCCTCTTAAGTAGCATCATGTGCCATCGCCATGGGACTACAGCAGGAGAAAGGCAAACTTGGTGTCTACAAAGCAGCAGAAATTACCCCAGTGAAATCACTTGATAGAATAACCACTTGTCAGTGCTGGTGATCTTGACTCGAATATGAGTAGTTGGAGGTCTGACTGACATATTTTTTTAAGACAGATAAAATAATCCTTGTGTCACTGTATGTATTTCTGGGTAGATGAGGTTTATGGCATTTCCCCACTAGCAGCAGATGATGCGGCACAGGGACCAGACTGAGACATCCTTTCTCAGATGCTTCTTGCTTTACAATACACAAACGTCCCTTTGATTTAAATGGGACTGGCTGTTCTTTATGAAGAAGGGGGGCCAATAGAAAATGTTCTGCTTTTTTAACCTTTAACTTAATGTCTTACCAGCGGTGATGTGTGTATAAATCATACAATTTGTTGTGTAGCTGCACAACTGAGATGGCAGAATTGACTTATATTAAGTATTGCTATGGCTTAATAAGCTCTGCTTTAGCACTGAGATGTTTTTATCAAAAAAATCTGATTAGGACAAACGTTTTGGGTTGTACGTTTGCACCTACAAAAGAAGAAAAGGGCAGAAAGGAATGCTTGTTCTATTAAAAACCAAATACGTTCTTTTATCTTCTTAAAGTAAGTTGTAAAGCTAGAGTCTGTATCTGAAGTTTGTCTTGCAAAAGTTTTTAATTTAGTTTGTCTATGATGGAAATACAATGGAATCATATTTCTAGCTTGAAGAAAATTTTGGAATACTTTCAAGGAAGCAAAAGTGGCCAAATCTCTGCCAGGCCCATAAAGAGATTTTAATTACCAGTAGCAGAGCAGTTCTGGCTCTGTGCCTATCTGTATTATCAGGTATAATTGGCTTTGTCATTCGCTTTTTGGGTCAGAGGTTCTGTCTTGCCTGGGTCATTCAACACTATGAAAACTGAAGGGAAAGTGAATATATTTCCACTGATAATGGATGTGGAATTGGCAGCTGTTTGTTCTAACTCAGTGATAATTTCTTCTCTCTTGGGGCTTTCCTCCTCTCCATTAAAGCTCCCGTACTGATCCCCTGGAAGCTGATTCTAAAGCTATAGGACCACGGTTCAGACCTGTTATCCCATTCTTGCTGCTGCTGGAGGTGGCACTGGGGTAGACCTTGCCTGAACCATGGGGATGCTGTGCTGACCTCCTTGAAAAGAAGGCAAGTTTGCTGATGACTTCAGTGGTGCTGGGGTTTCACCCTGTATTTTTGGAAGCCCTCTTCTGTATCATTTATTTAAACGTATGAGGTGAGGTCTAGAGCTAGCAGAAAATATTATTGTGTAGGAGCAGTGTAAATTTATACAGCTAGTGGGGGCCAGCTTGAGCAATCCGAATACACCGCTCCACTCTTGTCTCCTTCCCAATGAGTTTGTTTTCTTTTCCCTGTACCCTGGATACCAGATACCATGTACCTCTGCTTGACCCATGTGGTCCTGCTCCTCCAAATTCATTTACAGAATAGAGTAGTTATGGGGAATCCAAAAGATACCTGATTTAAAAGTGTTTTTCTCTTCCTGATACTATTTAGAGACTGAATAACTGCAATAGAGGAATCTCACCTCTGAAAGCTTTATGTTATACCCAAAGAGAGAATTGTGGGGTTAAAAAAAAAATAAAAATAAATTGGACTTTTATGAAGGCTTTCAGAAAGACCAACATTGTATTCTGTATCTGGTACCCAACCTACTGTCTGCTTATACTAGCTTCTTAAATGTTCGAAGTGCAATGCACACAGCAATAACAGATATTTCACTTTCCCAAAGACGCCACTTCTATTAGCCTGCACATCAATAACTTGGGCTTTTGGTCATCCGAAGCCAATAGTGCATGGCTTCAGGAAAGAACTGGAAAGAAGCAGCTGCGTGTTTCCTTGGGGATGTCTGCCCTCAGCCTGCTCTACCTGCCTCACACCGATGTGGATGCTTTATGAGTGCCCATCTTGGCGAAGCACTAAGCACCTTTACCTCCCACTAAGCATGTGTGTTCAAGCACTTACTGTTGTTTCAGCAGCTGCTCTCTGACAGTAAAGAAGGTATAACTTCCCCAAATATCTAGCTAATGTTTCTTCCTTGCTAGGGGTTGCTAAGTAGCAGTTTTTGTCAACCTCCTATCTGATATCAAAACCTAAGAATATAAATCCTGTGATTTGTTAAGACACCCCTGACGAAGAAATGGTTCTGATTCCTTCAACATACAGAAAAGTAAAATCTGTTATTGCTAGGGAAAAAGCATTAACGTTAGCATTTACAATCTGGGGAGGAGAGGCTTCTTCCACTTATTTTCAGGAGAATAATTTAAGAATTGCATTAAAACAGTCTAGTCTACATGCAAATTTGATTTTTGACCTTTTGTGCTAATCAAAAGCCATAGTGCTAAAAAGCTGTGTACATTATTGCAGAAAGTATGGAGTAGAATTAACTAATATACCTTCAATATGGTTGTAACAGATTTGAAGGTTATTTCACATACTTCACTACATAGGGATCAGGATCTAAATCACTAGAAATGCTTCAAGTAGCAATTATTAACTCTTGAAGGAGATCCTGGAGATATATGTAGTATAGTACAGGTATTAAATATAGCGACTAGTTTTGGTGGTTATGTGAAGTAGGGATATAATATAATAGGCCATATAGATTTGAGGAAATTGCATGCAAAATGATTTTAAATAAAGTGAGTGCGCTGTTAAATTATTAGGGCTACTTTTCAAAAGTATATAAACCCCATTTGAACTATGTTCCTGATGCAATTCACTGAATGTTTCTGGACACTGGAGGAGCACGTGCAGAACGAATTACCCACCAAAAAGCACACGTCATTCACACACGCACAGGCCTCTGCTGCCATACACAGTACACACCAGAAAGTGAATTTTATACTCACGGTTAATTTGGTGCTTCTTATAAAATCCATTACCGGCACGATCTTTTTTCCAGTGTTATTCCAATAACTTTTCATTTCTTTGTCTGTGAGAGGACTCAAAGATGCTTTCTGGTCTAGGAAATGAAATCACAAAGCCATATACTGTATTTATTCATATATATTTTCCATAGAGGATCTAGCAGGATGACGGGTAAACTGGGGGAGGAGATGAGGAGAGCTGTCTGGACAGTCAGGGCTGCTGACACAGAGAAATGGGTCCCGAGAAGCCCCCCACCCTCCCCATTTAGCAAGGATCATATAGGTCACCCCTGAGCTGAGCTATCCCAGCTATTAAGCAAGTTGGCGTACCTGAAAAGATTGGCAGTTTTCTACTTGACCACCTTTCCAAGATTTTTCCAATATATTTTTGTCTGAAACCCAGAGTCAGTAAGTACCGCTGGGGAGGCAGAGAGGGCCACTCAGCTGTCTGTGGCAAGATGTGAAATCCATGAGGATCTGGAATAGGGAAATGAAGAGAATTTCCAGTGTCACATTTCCTTTCAGTTGTAAGAGAAGTTACTTTTTTTGGAGGAAAAAAAAAAAGCAAGTCTAAGAAGGACTGAAATGTAATCCAGAAAGCTTGCCAAAACAAAGGTGACCAAACCAGCCCATCCAGCTATAACTGGGTTTGAAATTCCAGACTTTGCAACCTTTTGCATCAACAGCTTAAATTTTGCTGATGCATAAGATAAAACGTGTTCTTTCTATTTATGCACTTTTCAATGCTGATCATCCAAAGCGTTAATAACTCAACACTTCAGTAACATAACATCCTGATCTTTTAACTGCAAGAGAAGCTGTTTTGTTGTTCCCTGAATCTGTGAGGTTTGATTTCCTACAGATTTGTGCTTTTACCATCACCACCACCATAATCCCAGGCTTCCTGCATGTCCTTTCTGATCCACCCAGCTGGCATGTGACAGCCCGTGCTGTGGCTTGTCCAGAGTTTGTGACTGCAGCTGCCAAAGTCCCTGTGTATCAGCTGAGTCGGTCTGCCCTGACCTCGGCGAGGACAGATGCTCAAAGCAATGGTATAAACCACCTTTGCTTAGGGAACCAGACTGGCCCTTTCCTCCCTCTCCTTTCCCTGCAAAAAATAAACCTAGATTGAATGTCAGTGTCACTTTTCACAACGGAGTGCTCTGTTTTCAGTGAGTTCTGCTTTTAAGATGCCAGGCTGTGCGGTCACAGTGACAAATGGAGAACCCCACTCGGAGCTCTCCGGACTTACCCCTATATAAATCAAAGCGAGTGGACCTAATATTTCCCTTGTAACATATTCTGCTTCTGATGGGTTCTCAGTTTTGCAGCAAACTGCATTGTACGCTTGGATTTAAATGTGTGTCTGCTCTTTTTCCTTGGCAATAAGGAAAACTTTGAAATCAATTCAGTCCTTACACTCCAGAAGAACTTAGACTAAAATTGGACAGATGATTGTCACAGAATAGGAAGGTTATTTAAAATAACATGTTCGTGAGATGTCTGGTATTTCACACCCACTGTTAAAATGGGGTTTAGCTCATATTTTTAATTTCACCTATGTGAGATACAGACCTGCAGGTTGGATGCTCAGTGGTACCACACTGACAATGAGCTAAACTTGTTCCTTGTGATTGGGTTTTTTTTTTGGTGGGCAGTGTGATTTTAGGCCAGATCTGAATAGATAAGTGGAATAACCCCTACTGCTTCGGTTGACTTCACCTAACACTGTTGTGAGTTATCTCAGCATCCAGTCTAGGAAGAGGAGCCGCATCTGCCCTGAGAGGGATTTTTGGACAGAAAGGAGGGAGGTTGGAAGATGTCCTGCCGGCGTGAGATGTCTCACACCACTGCACTCTCAAAACCCTGATACTCATTTTTTCTTGGCTATCTATCCCATTTAACTCCTAGAAACTTCAGTGATCCCAGAACCTGCACTTGGAGAAACTTGTGTAAAATTGAAGCCATTCTTTTAACCAATAGATGTTTTTGTAAACAAACATATTTGAAGGTAGCATTGGCTCTACTCAGTCTGTTTTATAATTGACTATAGTACTATAGGACTGGGATCTTTACTCTCCCTGTTTTGTTTTTTTTTCTTCTTTCTTTTCCTTCTTGGGAGGAGTAGAAAATGACTGGTGACACTTTCAGAGTCATTCAGCGATTTATGAACACAAACTGAGTTTCAGTGCAACACTTGCACACTTTTGCTGCTTATGTGCGCCTGAAAGTCTCACCCTTGCTGTAAACTGAAGGGGCTATGTGAAATATGATTTTATCTTTTTAAAAATCATATTCAGGGAGTTTTATGCTCCTTTTAATATCAATACTTCTGTCCCAGGAAATTCTCCACAAAGTCACATCAGCAAGTAAACGGTAGACAGGGATTTTACAACCTCTGTGATAGATAAGTCCTCATTTTCCCTCTTTGAACAACCCCAAAGCTACTGCTAGAAACCCAATACATGGATGGTCTGCAACTTGCAAAACACAATCTAGTTTTGTACAGGTTTCCAAAAGCAAAACAAAAATGAACCAAACAAGTTTACTTATGTTAAATGTTTGCACAGTTTTGTGGTAAACACTTGGTTTCCTAATTCTTATTTGTGTTTTTCAAATAGAATTTCTTTTCCTCCCCAAAGAGGCAATCCTTTTGGAAGCCTCATTTATCTGCTGAGTGCCGGGGCTCAGCGGTGCTGCAAGGACTAAGCCGTCTGACCTGGGTGCAACTCTTGCACGGAGCGGGCAGCACCTCAGCCTTTTGGATGACCCTGCTGGAAGCGGCAGTGAGAAGTGAGCTACACACCTAGTTTGTATGATGAAGATGGAGGCTTTTCAGAATTTGACCTGAGAAATGTACTTTTCCCTTTATGTTTTTCAATCACCAACTCAAAGCCAAGTGTATCGGGGTCAACTATGTTCCAAATCACCAGGTTAATGATGGTAAGAAATGCCTTTTGTCCCCTAGTATCTCTTTTGCCAAAATGTCATGCCCATTCCTTTTGAAATAAGGCTGTGGTCACCAGAATTTAAGCATCTGTTTACTCCAGGAGATACAGTGACTCAAATTGACAGAGGAAACCACGTGCTGCAGGACTGGGTGCTCCTGGCTGGTGTGAGATATTTAAAAGACATGTAAATGTGGTACTTAGGGACATGGTTTAGTGGGACTTGGCAGGACTAGGTTAATGGTTGGACTCGATGATCTTAAAGATCTTTTCCAACCTAAATGGTTCTATGATTCTATGCTACTTGAGTTCACCCTGCCAGGAGACGACAACAGCCTCTGCAAAGCCCTTGTTTCCTCTGGATCCTACTTGTCTTCAACAGGCTAAAGGAAACCTGGCTATCTATTCCCATCCTTGCAGCTGAGATGCTCTCCAAGGTGGCGGTCAGTCCATTAGTGCTTGTAGAAGGGAGGATATTTTTGGAAAGTGAAGGCCCTGCTGCAGAGATGACCATCGGTGACCGATGGAAATCCACAGAGATGGGAATGAACTTGGGTCTCACTGTCACCACAATACACTGCAAATCTACCTTTGAACAAAAGATTAGTTGCAATAATGAAATTCAACAATGGAAACATGAGGCTTCATGGATAAAAATCATCTTTATGGGGATTTGCAGTATAAAGTCTGTACTTCACCTTAGTACTGGTTTGATTACCTAAATCACGTACAATCATAACGCATATCTCAGAAGTTAATTTCCACCCCCCCCCCGAAGTGTAGAAATGTCTAAAGCTCAAGCTCCAGACTCTTTCAAACTCTTTTAAAGTCAGCCACACACACACGAACAGTATATAGTGCTTAAGAGCACGTGAAATCTGCTGTTACCTGTATATATGTGCTCCGTGTAATCAGGGTGCTTTTTAGCAAACACGTCCTTTATCTTGTCTATTTTGTCAGCCTTGACTTCTCTCACAAACGGTGTGTACATAACCGAAAAAGATACTTCTGTAGTGATGGCTTCTTCAATCATAGCCTAAAAAAGGCAAAAAATTTATACATTTCATGTTGGTTAATGGCTACTTAAAAAAAAAAATTACTTTCACAGATGATATTTTCCCTTTAATAATTGCACAGTCATGCAAAGATAACATATTTTGGTCTTGAATATTAATTAGGGGGGAATTTAAATTAGTTCCAGAAAACACTGCCTATCTATACTCAGAAAATCAATTTAATGGAGAAAGAACATTTGTAAACAGTTTTCACTGCAGCAAGCCTATGTCTTCAATGAGGAGAAAAGTATTAGATAAATTACCTTTTAGATGAAAAGAAAAAGTGATTCCATGCTCTCTGAAGGTCACATCTTTCATCTGAGGGTTTTATTCAGTCCTTGGGAGCTGGTTAAACAATACTAAGCATTCTTATTACCCCTTGGGTTGGCATGAATCAGACACTGTGCCTATACGGGATATTAGTCTTAAAATATTACATTTAAACACCATTTGCATTAAGAGTAAAATTCACTCCTGTGCAGAGGGCAACACGAAGCTTATGAACCTTGCCATCCCTTAAAACCGACTCAAATGATGCATTGTGCTGGTCTTATGTGGAGAGGTGGATTTCACGCTCAGTGGACCCCAATGAACTGGTGCTGGAACTGCCAGGAGGAGCTACCAGCCTGGAAACAGCCTTGCTCGGTCCTCTTATCCATCAGCGCAAGGGAGGTTGAGCTGCAGTTCCTCCTGGGTTGGGGTTTGGATAAGGCCACGTTCAGCGCTGCTTCAGCTGCATCTGTTGCTAACAAAGATTTTGTCTTCTTGGTGTGGGCAGTCCTTTCTGGAAACTGGGGGAACTGCAAGGCTTCATTAATGTATCTTGGTAAAAGCGTAAACACGGTTAATAGTGACAGTACTAATGCAAAGTTAATAGAGGTCGTCAGAAAAGCATGAGAGGGAAAGACATCTATTTTTTTAGCAGAGTGTTTGAATCTCCCAGATCACCTTACACACTGAAGTGATTCACAGAAGGTATCATTATGGGACTAGCTTGGTGTTTTATTGACAAGTCCTTGCTTTTGTTGTCCAGTCTATCCTCCACCTATGTAAAATCATCCAAGACATAATGTGCCTCCGTGAGTCATTTGTTTAGCTGACGACTGGTCCCACTGACCCAGAATGGAAGGCTGAGAGTGCCAATTAGTTAAATATCTATGTCCTTCTCTTTAATGGCTTTAGACAACAGGTCCTCTGATATGGTCTTACGCCAGTTTGTTTCCATCCTGTTTATTGGTATGGGGTGTGCAGAAATACCATAGAAATGCTGTAATCGTTTTGAGCAGATATTGGGATAGGCTGCCATACGTGCACCCTGAGTGCTCTTACACTGAATACTCTGCCTGGATGTTGAGGGTATCACTGGGGATTTGTTTATATTTCAGATTACTATATTTAGTCAGCCCATTATCCTGCATTTACTAGAAAGGAAGCAGTCTGGAGTGGCCAGAATTAAGCCCAGGAAAATTAACAAGCTTCAAATGTGTGTAATAGTATCATGACCACCCGGGGCAGTAATAACCTCCCCCCCTGGTGAGGAGGAGTTCCAGCTTTCCACAGGCACAGCCGTGTTATCCATGGTTAATGCCACAGATCTGGAGGTATCAGACCAGAAAATAGCAAGTGTGTCCTCCTGCCAAATGCTCAGGGGCCCATGAATGGATCCGTGCCCGTTCCTCCCTGCAGGAATACTTACCAGTCTGCACTGATTTATAGGAAAGTGATTTTAGGTTTTCATATTTCTATGGACTTTAATTATCTTGTTCTTCAGGGCCCTTAGAGGACCGGTAGCAAAACAATGGTACCAATCTAGCTTTCCAAGGTACATTTAAAAAACCCCAGAGGCCTACTTGCTCAAGTTTTACTGAATTTCGTGTGTAAATATAGAGAAAGAATTAGGTCGCCTTTATTTTGTGTGACTTGTTGGGTATTCTGCTTATTTTCTATAGCTTGGCAACCATTTCTTAATCTGGATTAATATGAGCATGTGAATGTGTTTTTGGGTGTATCCATGTACTTCAGATTTAAAATACATGGAGTGAGGCAGCGAGATGAAAACGTGAGTGGCTGGACCAGACAAGCTCTGTATTGTGCCCGCAAAGTTTACTTTTGGCTTTATCATCCTCAAGAACAGTTCAAAGTCACACCTGTAGTATCTCTGCATTGCCATGTACCCATGGCTACTCTGCACAGCATGCAAATAGCGACCAGCTCAGAGGGCAATAATGGCAAAATGTCAGCCAACGGGGAAAAGAATAGTTTCTGGTCAATACTGCTACTGAAGGTATTATTATTACCCAAGAGTATTTTTTTTCCCCAAGCTACTGACCCTGGACATAGATGCTATTTGTTTTATTGTCCTCTTGGATTTTTATGGGGTAAAGTCTTTAAGGATATAAAACTTCAGCCCATAAAATCTTTGGAGGAGAAAACTTTATACGATGAAATCCCTAAGGATTTTTCTGCTTAAACCTTTATGCACTGAAGTCCATACTCGTGGATGAATATCTGGCAATGTGTCCAGGAAACAGGGATGCCTACAGAACATCATCTCTCATGCTGTACACCGTGCAGCTACTCAAGATATAGTCATACTGTGGAGAAGACTGCAAGGCCTCCGATGGACTTTCAAGAAAGTCCTTGCAGAGAGGACAGGACAACTGGTTTTTCCCATTTGCATGTGTTTTGGTGTCTTGGCATCTGAAGGGTCCTTTCTGCGATGTCCTCTCAGATAGATACATTGGGGAGGACGTTGCTGTTCTGCCCTGGGAGTGGAAGAAGTGTCAGGCTCTTTCATCAGTATGGGGGGACAGATGCTAAACTGATACAGATGATAAAGATAGATGATTTTTTTTTTTCATATCTCGCAAGTGAGCTCTGCAGTGATATCTCATCACATGGTGCTACATTCCAGCCTTCAACTCCAGCAGAGTTAGAAAAAGTTAAGTCCTTGAGATGACCTTAAACTATAAGAAAGAGCTCCTCTAGCACATAATGTAAGGACTATGATTGACATGAGTCCACTGAATTTGGTGGTTTACCTCAGTAGCAGACAAAACTTATTACTTCAGCAAAGATGCAAGAATTCACTCAAGAAGAGGCTGCAGAGTAATCTGATGATAGGGAAGATTCTTTTTTTGTAGTTATGGGACTGACTCATGCTCTGCTATGTCAGGAGGTTTATATCCCTGTTTTGGAAGTGTGGGGAATGGGAGAAAGTCTGCAGAGAAACCATCTGGAGACAAAGTGTCTTAAGTATTTATATTGTCAGCACTTCTATTAAAATACCAATTAATTCCATCTTGAAACACAAGCGTTCACAAGGTTTGAGGGATATACATTCTATCACGACAATTAAAAAGCCAAAAGACATTCCTAATCAACAGCCTTTGTTTTGATCAAGGGTTTAAACATATATTTCACCCAACACCACATACTTCTCTTCTCTGAGCACCTTGGCTCTGCAATATCCTTACATTCTACCATATCTAGTAATGTTACATTTCACAGACCTGTTAATAAAACTTAAAGTTTAGCCTAAACAATCTTATATTGTCCCTTCAACACCCACTAAAATTCTGTTAAGAACTCATAAAATGAATAGGTAGATACACAAGAAACAAAGCTTTTCGGTGCCAACTTTTGATGGCAAATGATATAACTATTTCAATATTTTTATGAAGCTCTTGCCATTTTGCCTGCTTAGAGCAGACATAGAAGAAGAAAAATGGCACTGTAGCAAAAAATTGTTCATAACAGTGACAGTAGCTTTGCCTGCTACAGTCCCTAACCTTAATCCTCTTTAACTACAGAAAGGTTTAATTTGGAAAATCCAATTATCTTGACATCTGGAATTAGCCAAAAATTTAGATATCTTTCTAGTGTCTTATCTTGCAGCTGCAGTGCACACTCAGACACTGTCTCATTTACAGTACAGCAGGAATTGATGCTTTTATTGATGATTTTTATTAATGCAATGATATCAGTCAGGGTAAAGCCATTAGCCTCTTCTATGAACTGTTTCTACTCTTAGGCTGGTAGTTAGAATTATGGGTGCACTGTGGTGCAGCCTATGTGCTTTTCTCTATATCTTTCCGACCATAAAGAAGTATCTGGCAGCCCTGCCACTAAGTCTGTTGCTGTTGTGATATGAATATCTTCTCACCAGCATGATCTTCTTACATCATTTTTATTTTTTTTTTTTTTTCTGCGGGAAAAATAAGTAGACAGAATGCCAGAGCATATCCTTTTCTCAATATGTTTATGGTATGAATAAATCATGTATTATACAATAGATGAGAACTTTCTGCTTATCTACCATGTAATGCCTCCCCATTAATGTAGGTCACATCAAATATCAGCTTATTTGGGTTCTTAAGTTATTAACGTATTTAAGTATCTGCGAGTTATTTTGTATGCAGTGTGTTTTGAAAGCGGATTTGCGGAGTGGCACAGTGATAGATCCCTGTATTCTGCTGACTTCTGAAAGGCAGAGGTATTGCAGATGGGTTACCTTAGGCTTCAAGATCTGTTTGATACTCTTATAAGTATCTCTTTATGTTTGGGGAGAAAAGAAATCCATGCTTTATATCCTTCCAAAGAGAGCAGTATTCATTAAAGAAAACCCCAGAATACATAAAGCATGGAAAAGGCTGGAGGCTGCTCTTGAAAATCCATGTCCGTGATGCCGGTAGGCAGGCAAGCAGGGACTTGGAAATGCAATTCCAGTACAGGGAAGCTCGCTGCCCACAAACCTGTTCTCCAGTCTCACAAACTCACATGCATGGCGAGTGTCACAGGAGTCGTCAGCTCTTCTATCACTTGCTACCAACTGAGGATCTTACCCTTTCATCGCAGCACAGGGGTAATATGTGAAAGATTTCAGTGTTTCTTTGCTACGGTGGAGTGACTCTGAGCCCAGTGAAACAGAGGTTGTATTTGCTTTGCAAGGCTGATCCAGAGCACTGACAAGGTCAGCAGCTGTTACTGCTTGGATTACGGTTCACTGCCATCGGTGCCTACCGTGCGTCTCTGTACCAGGCAGGAGCTCTAGCTCTGAGCATCCCTGCAGAGGTGGCTCCTGGCCTGGGCCACCTACCCCTGCCCCAGCTGGGGTCTTGCGACTCCCCAAGATGCTGCGGTGTGAGCAGAGCCAGTCCAGCGGAGCGAGCCGAGCTCCCTTGGATAGTCAGCACGACTGACACACTGTGCTGGCAGGCTCTCGGCCACCCAGCTAGCTGTGGTGTGAACAGGGTTCTGTGGCGTGGTAACAGAGGCAGACATAAATCTGCCATGGGGAAGTGGGGTAGTGGATGCAAACATCAAAGAACTGCCTCCATGAACCGGTCAGTTATCCTCTACGTGAAGCTATTGGCCAAAACCACAGCTTTTAACCAGTTTTGTTAATATTGCCCCTTCTTTAAAGAGAAGAGAGTTTTCATGGCTCGGAAAGCCAACCGTAGCCTCAGCTGCTGCGCCAGCAGCATGACCAGCAGGTCAAGGTAGGGGATTCTGCCCCTCTACTCCGCTTTGGTGAGACCCCCCCTGCAGTACTGCCTTCAGCTCTGGGGTCCTCAGCACAAGAAGGACATGGACCTGTTGGAGAGAGTCCAGAGGAGGCCACGAAGATGATCAGAGGGCTGGAGCACGTCTCCTGTGAGGAAAGGCTGAGACAGTTGGGGTGGTTCAGCCTGGAGAAGAGAAGGCTCCGGGAAGACCTTAGAGCAGCTTTCCAGTACCTAAAGGGGCCTACAAGAAAGCTGGGGAGGGACTTTTTACAAGCACATAGAGTGATAGGACAAGGAGCAATGGCTTTAAACTGGAAGAAGGAAGATTTAGATTAGATATCAGGAAGAAATTCTTCATGGTGAGGGTGGTGAGGCACTGGCACAGGTTGCCCAGAGAAGCTGTGGCTGCCCCATCCCTGGAAGTGTTCAAGGCCAGGTTGGATGGGGCTTTGAGCAACCTGGTGTGGTGGAAGATGTCCCTGCCCATGGCAGGAGCTTGGAACTAGATGGTCTTTAAGGTCCTTTCCAACCAACCCATTCTACGATTCTATGAAATATACTAATTCCAATAACGCAATTCACTGGGACTCTTCTGAGCAGCAGAACTGCCCTTCCAGCACTGGGAGAAACCTTCACCATCACAAGTCCTCAGCAGGTGTTGGGTCAGCTCCACATGGCTCCTGCTACATCAGGGATGGGTCACAGTTTAAACTCCAGGTTTGTGGTGGTTTTTTTTTGTGAAAGAGGATTATAAACTGTGCTCAACTTAACAGCTTTGGTAGCCTGGGTTCAGAGAGACATCTTAATTCAGACCGGCAGAGCTAAAGGTTGAGCGTCGCTGAGTGCTTTACGTGAATGTAGTCAGAACCCACCGGCCAACACCTGGATGCTGCATCCATCTGGTGACGGAGGCAAGTGCTTGAGAGACAGGGAATGATTCTGGCAAGGACATACTCCTGGGAGAAAGGCGGAATACTTGCTGTAGGGGATTTTCAGGGCTTTTAGCCCAAAAAGAGAAAAAAATTAAAAAAAAAAAAAGAAAAGGAAACTAAAATGCAGAAACTAACTGAAGGAGACGCCAATCCTTCCGAGCACTGAGCTCAACATCTTTTGGGAACTTGACTTAAATGTGAAGAGATGAATCAGACAGCCAGAGATGGTGACTGATGTTGTTAGCTCATAAAATGGACAGCACTGTTCAAAGGGGCAGCAAAAAATCATGCCTGAGTCATTGCAATGGCGAACTACTTTATGTGGTTGAATGGCTGCTAATTTAGTAGAAGACAAGTTGACTGTATATAGAGATGTTTCTGAAAAGTGACTTTATTTTTGTGTGATGTCCTCTGTAGTTCTTCAAGAGCAGATGTGCAGATGGAAAGCCACATAACCAGTAATGATGCTGGGAACAGCACAAACTCCTGCCTGTAGCTTCATCTCTCCAAAGAAAGGAGATGGTACACAAAAAAGGGAAGAGGATAATGAATGTGTAACTTCTTAAGGACCTTTGCAACTCCAGGGAACAATAAGGACCTGAGAACAGCACAAAATGGCTGGTTTTCTACACTGATTTCTCAGGTTTCTTTTGTAAATCTTAAGCTCTGCTTTGCAACCCAGTAAAAGCCAGAATGAATTGAAAATTTAACTTGTGAAATATGCACATTACTTTTGAGCTACGCTGTAGGGTTTTTAAATGGTCTGGAGCTTTGCTGGACAAGTTGTTGCTGTTGAGCATCTTTGAGACACGATTTATGGGCCTCTGTTAACAGTTAAAACCCTAATTAGGTTGGTATTTTGTTTCATATTGGGATTTCACAGCTACCAACTACAGCAAGGTATATGTTACCTATTACATTCAGTATATTCAATAAATCCATCTTTCCTGAAATTAGAGACAATTAATCCATCTGTTTTAATAATTGTGACATTTAAACTAATAACTTCTCTTAGCATGTAAATGTAAGTATGATTCAAGCAACAGTTATTCTACCATGAATGATCTGGTACCAGAAAAACAGAAGTAGGTAGAAAATGTGTGGAGGTAGATATTATTAAAGAAGAAAGAATACAAGAAAAATGTTAAATCCTTGGGTTTGTACATGTAGAATTGTTTCTGGAATGGAAATATCAGCAATAACAACAGCCATAAAAAGCTCCCAAATCAGTATCAACATGATAGAAACTCTCCGTTATGCTATTTTATTTGCCTTCTCAATCCAGTTTTCAATTACTCCGTATTTTTACTAGTGTACCTGAGAGTAGAACAACGTGGATTTTTTGCAGCTGAGTGTATGTCTTACAAATAGCATATTCCAAAGCCAGACTGGTTTGAATCCCTGAAATGGCATACTTAGGAAGAGGCCCATTCTGCCCTGAAAAAAATCTTAATAATTTTAATTTTAACAAATTGCTTCAGCCATGATGCAATGAGACCACAGGAAACCCATGAACTGGTTAGAAGCTGCACTATGATCATATGGATGCCGGTGCGGTGTACTAAGAAAGAACAGATCTTCCTGCTTATGGGCCAAAATCTTTTTGTTCTTCTAATATGCAGGATGAGGAAAATCATTACATCCCAATTTTTCACCAGAAAATTAAAAGCTCAGTGCTTCAAGGCAAGTGTCATCCTTCAAAATGGCCATAGATACAGAAGAGGGAGGATTACCTATTGGTTTTTATGAAGAGTATAAGAGAAATATTATCTGACATGAGAAAATTCAAAATTAATTCTTAAAGCAGCAACAAGCTCCACAGATCTCTGAGACAATACAGGCTTACGCATATTAGACAATTACTTCTGCCTGTACACACAACAGTCATTGACCTCAATGGGATTTTCCCCCAGATTTGATTAAAGAAGGGACTTTTCTGCAGTGAAGTGTGGCACAGCATGATCTACTAAAATAGCCTCAAGAATTAATGAGAAATACATTTTCTCAGTGATACGATGGCCAGGCTGCCCAGAGAGGGTGCCTGTCAGCTCCTATCAGTCATTCCATTAGGAGAATTGCAAAACATCCCTACCGTTGCCAGCTTGGAAACCTCACGCTCCATAGCAGGACACGGGTCAGGCGTGAGCACTCGGGACTGCTGACGGCCCTTGTCACCGGCTGAGACTGCAGAGGAGGTTTTGGCTACTAAGAGCTTTTTCCTTTTAACTTTCTTGCCTTGGATCATCACCCCGCAAGGTGTGAGATAAAGCTGAGCTCTAAAGGAGTTGACAGCATTCATCGCAGCACCATAGGTGTTCAGCCACCTTGCAGGGCTGGGGTATCATTTGCTTTATTGTGTGATGTGTGTATTGCTCTGTGCTTGCAACAGCCCGGATTTTTGAAATGGAAGCACCTGATGTTTACAACAGCAACGAGCGAGCAAAACAAATGTCTGAATACCCGAACCTCCGTGTCAGCCAATGCATGTGCTACTGGAAGCTTTTCTGTGATGTTGGGTTTAGCTGACAGAAGTTTTCTCAGAAAGGCAAGTTTGTGAGCTTGGTGTGCAGCAGCCACAGAGCCAGTATTTTCAATGTGCTAAGAGCAGCTCTGTGGTGGCTGCAGTCTTGGCCAAAACACTGGCATTGAGCTGGAACTAAAGCTAAAAGCCCAGATTACTCCAATGCAAATTAAAGGTCTCCATTTGAGCTGTAGCAAACACGCCTTAGCTACATTATGGAATTAAGGCTTTTAGTACAGATGGTTATGGAAGCATACAGATATGAACCCACAAGTTTGAAATTCCTTCCTGGGGTTCTGTTAGTTTCTGCAACATATATGTTGCTGGTGCAATGGCACTTGGTGTACGACTTCGGCTAGGTGGGGTTGACTTTGGATATAAGTGCATAACGGATGCTAGAGCCAAAGCTTTAGTATAAAAGAGGACACATGGTTTTCACAATGGCATGATAAAAGCAATTAAATTTGTAGTGTGCTAATGAGTTAGGCCTGAGATGTTTATAAATTAGGTAATAAAGGCACTGTATACTAAGATGTCTGTGCCAGATACTGGTGAAATCAGGCTGTGACTTTCAAGGTATTTGCAAAGTTCACGTTTGACAACGTTGGGCACTTTTGACGTTGTAGTATGGGTGTGATATATTTTTACTCATGGAATGAAACATCCAGCTTATATTGCAGAGTTTTGAGCCAGTGGAAATAATTTACAAAGGCGTGAGTAAAACTGGACAGTTTGGAGAGGGTCTCTTTCTATGGGATGACATATCTCAAGTCTATTGTTTGTTTTGCTATTACCAGCTGAGAAATTGCATTGCTGACAATAAATGCCAGGGAGCTTACCTGACTATAGCAATAAGTAAGTTTAAACTTTATCTTGCTGCTACCACTCTGAAGATATCTACCATAATGCATTTAATAACTTTCACATTATTATTTACTGTGATGAACTCTATTTAAGTCTCCTATTTTTAATCTAACAGCCAATACACAAATCATCCAGTGCATATGCTGTAGCGGGTTATGAAAAAAAGCCCATCCGTTTGATTATATGTTAACTTGGAATGTATATTTTCAATCCATGGAATAAAATATTTGAACAGAGAAAAAGGCCCAACTTACTGAATAATATTATCCATTGCAAATTACTTTTTCGCCTCTCATCAGCATTATACCTTTATCTCAGAGTGGAATGGAAGGCAGGTATTAATATTCAAAACCTACACAGGGCATTAGATATTACATCTCACTGTACAGAAGATCCAGAAATAGATGATTTACTTTAAAGGGGATAATCAAAGAAAGCTAATCAAAAAGCTAATCAAAAAGAATATTTAAAGTTGCCTTGATCATGATCCATAGGTACATATACAGGGAGAAGATAACAAGTACTAAAGGATCTTTAAGCTTTCAGAGATGAATGCATAATATAAACTGCTGGAAGTTTGGACTGGACAAGTAAGATCCCAGTTTGTAAACTGGAGGAGAAACAGGGGACAACCATGCAATAACTCACCTATTAGATGGGTTATGGTAAATATTCTATTATTAAACTATTTAAATGGAGATTTCTCAAAACCAGTCTCTGCTTTCCTCTTTTGGCACCAGTGCAGGAAGGTAAGGGTGCAATCCTGTGGTGTTTTTATGCAGGAGGTCAGATAATTCATCAATATGAGCCCATCTGGCCTTAAAAATCCAGCAGTACAAACCTTGCAGTGTGCCTAAGAGGAGGTACACAGTCACATGGAACAGATTACTGCTGAAGAAGAAGAAGAAATGTGTAAAAGTTAATAATGAGGAGGGGAGCGATTTGAGGATGTTTTGAGTTTTGAAGAAAGAGGACTCCTGGCAGTTGATGTCAGGGATAGAAGAAGTTCAAAGGAAAGTATAAAACCAAAATCATGAGAAGAAAACCAAAGGAGATACAAGATAAAGACTGAGCATGAGGAATAGATCAGGAGAGAAAAAACAGTGATTTAGAAGTAGGATAAATAATAAAGAGCTTTGCAGATGTGAATTAAGGGCCTGAATTTTTTGCAGTAAAGACATCAGCTGAAGGATTCGAGTGGTCTGTACAATGTTTTGAAGCCATGAAAGAAGTAGAAGACAGGCTGTGAGGAGGAAAAGCCTTTTCCAGCAGTTAAAAGAATCGTAAAAAGAAATAACAAAAGTAGTCAATGACACACCAGCAGATTATATACATGACCTACTGATCAAAGCAGAGAGTGACATATCTGATCTAAAAATCTTTCTTCACAGAAGTGAAAAACAAACTGTCCTGTTCACCATCTATTCCCTTCCTCCTCAGAAAATTTTGCTCACGGTTGTGAGCCAACGCTAGCGAGTTCTGGGGCAGAGGAGTAGTTAGCAAGAAAAGCGTGCATCAATAGCTGTTGCTTTGGTTACAAAGGCACATGAGCACGTATAGTCGTGACAAGTTATTTTCAGCTTTACACCGTGAAATAGAGAGAATATTAATAAAAAAGCCTATGCTACCTCTGCTTGGTCTCTGCGTAGTGGAAAGTCCCAGTGCAGCGTCACATGCTACATCATCCTACATAATTGTAGCTGTGTGCTCTAATGACATTGAAGTCACCCCTGATGCCGAGTGCACAAAACTCATCAGCTCGGGAAGGAAAAGGTTGTTACTGGTGCTGGGGATATATCTTCAGGAACAGTGTTTCTTAAGTGCCAGCTATTAACTTGAGTGGGAGCCGTACTGGGCACCCAGCTGCCTCTACTGCGTGTGTGTCAGCATATAGATACCACTGAATCCTTAGCCTAGCCCACGCGAAGGCATACGCACAAAAGGCATAAAATTGCAGAGCAATCTCTGTCTCCCAGTGAAAATCAAGCACGGTGGGGGAATCAAGCAAATGGTTAGATCTCTACTGACGTTTCAAAACTTCTGCAAAGATGACAGCAACTCAGGTTCAGGAGAAAGGCAGAGAACGAGTGGGAATGGGGCACAAACAGCATGGTGGTGCCTCTTGGTACTACGGAGGTCCAGGGAGGCCCACGCAAGAACTCTCTGTCAGGAAGAGAAGTGAGCTGTGAGCTCTGGAGTGAGGCAGAGAGAGACTGGAGTCCTACCACTGCCAAAATCCTTTGGCCCTTGCTATCTAGGAGATGATGGTAATGGCTGGAAGCGATTCAGTAGCTCCACTTCTGTTCTACTTCATTCCCACCTTAGCCCAACCACAGCTTCTGGTTTAGACTCTGTGAGGAGGCATCGTGATGAATCTTGTCCTTCATGTCACTTTTTCGGCCCTGTTACATAGCAGGACAGTCTGAATGCCTGGGGGAGAGGACAGCTATGACAGTTCCTCCTTTAAAGGTTTATTCTTTGAAGCTTCATGTCCATGACATCAAGAAGGGAAGTCAATGGATACCAGGGTTAAGAGACAAAAAAAGACATTCCATTCGAAGAAATGACCCCTTCATAAAACCTGTTTGTGAACTCAAGATTTTAAACGAGTCTGACCCAGTGGGGAAAAAATCAAACTGTTCTATACAGAAGAAATTCTCTGCTGGAAAGCATATAAGAAAGTTCACAGGCATTGCAAACACTAGCCCAGTGGGTAATTCTCTGAATAAGATGCTCTTTGCACTCACAGCGGTACTGAAATTCAGCAGCTCCCAGGACTGAGATTTATTCCATTTTACCAATAAGAATGCAACTAATAATAGTTTTAAAAAGGAAGAATTTACCATGTAAGTGAAGATAAAAGACCAGATTCTGATCTTTATTACGCTGGTTTATGTCAGACCTATTTTGCACCACTTTACATAAAGTACATATGTCACAGATGTTCTCACAGAATAAACCCAAAATAAATGGGATCAGAATCAGACTCTGAAATTTTATTGCAAGGGACATACATTGTTCCTAGTATCATTAAATTCCTTGTATTGACAAGGAGGACCTGAGGGCCAGGTTCATTCTGGGAGGTAGAAGGGTCTTCCACCTCCTGAGGCCCCAGTGCTGCGCTACCTCTGAAATGGACTTTGGTCCCATTGAAACCGGGTGGGTGATAGCTGGGACACCACTGGCAGTGATAAACTTCTGCAGCAATAAGCTTCTCCCAGCAAAGGATCTAGCATCCATTCACCTACAAGTCTGTGTGAGAGCTCTCCTCAGAGCAGAAGGGGGTACCCTTAAACTTAAATTTGTGCTGATATGGCTGAAAAGACAGCTCAAATAAGTATCACTCAAAAGACAAGTCTCATTGAAGTCAATGGTCTACTCCCCACATAAGTAATCTTTGTAGACTGGGGTCTTGCCTAGCCATTCTTCACAGAGCACTTCAGGTTCCTCTGAGACCATTCATTACAGTCATTTTTTCCTCCCCTTCCGGTTGAAGAGTTTGGAAAGGTGTCAGAGGATTAGTATCATGCAAATTGGAAAAGGCAAGTGCCACTAAGGTAGGAAGACTTCACAAAAAATAGCTTAGGGAACTATACAGTATCCAGAATTAAATTTTATAGCAGTCCATAAAATTGAAGTATGAGCCAAGGGTTAACAACCTTGAATTTTGCCCTTAAAATTAGTCCAAGAAAATCTACTTCATTATAAATACGGTAGTACTATGTAGTGTCCTGTTGATTGATATGCCCAAGAGCTACCTTTGTCGGCAGTCTTTTAAGCAGTAATCCTTCATTTTGGTCTTAATAGTGAGATAGGCACCTCCTTCCTCATTGGGCTATCAATTTTTACCTGCCAATACAGTTTGATGAGCTTGCTTGTATGCTGCTCAGTGCCTCCTGTCAGCCAGTACATATAGTCAGCAATCATGGTGCTCCTGATGGCAAAAGCAGAATAAATGAGTGTACAGGGAGAGAAGGACATATATAGCAATATTTAAATGAGGTAATATTAAAAGAGGATAACATGAGGTTTGTATCAAAAGATTACGCATAACTCTCAGTCTTTGTCCAACTTTAAGACAAGCATTAGGAAGCATTTTTTTACCGTTAAACTATCTGCAAGCAAGCAACCCTACATTTTCTTTGAATAGCTTTTCCATGTTTCACTCTGAACAAATATTTAAGGAATGCTCTACAATATTTTAGTGTGGCTGAAGTATCATATGTAAGTACATTTCTTCTAGGACAGCATCAACATGTATAACACCCTGTAGCTTAGCAGACTGGGAATATCACTTGTCTATGGCAAGCTCAGACATGGTTCACCTTTGGTTAAACTATATTTTAAAGGAAACCCCCAAAATTAAAAGTAGTCAGCTATCTTGCTACCTAATTGAGTATGCTTTAGTACTCCCACTGTCTGTGACAATCATTGCATTACTCTTTCTAGACTGAGGCATATTAAAAAACTATTGTGCAATGGATATTAATGCAGAGTCTTGACAGACTTTAGAAAAATCAGTTTGCTTTTATGGCTGCCTCTCCACACCGCTCTCCGTTTCCTTTCCTCTAGAGATTCCAAACCCAATTAAATGTGACTAGATGTAATTCCAAATTGTCACTTTAGTCAATTAAACATATAATAATCTTGTGTACCTAATTACTAGCACCAAAAGTTTATTTGTTGATGTAGTGCTATCAATGTGTACTTCTGCATGTTCCCCTTATCATTGCCTATATATTAATTGTGCTTTGACATTACTGTAAATTGAATTTGAAATTTCCCCCTAGTTCAAAGTGTCTCACAAACAGTAATCCCAATCCTGTTGTAATACCCTTTCAGAATGTACTTTCCAAGGCTGTATTATGTTCTTAATGAGATATAACCAAAAATACATGGATTTAACAATAAACGTTTCAGAGCAGGCCCAGTATCAGGGGGTAACATATTGTTACAAACAGGAACTAAATCTTCCCTCAGATGTTCTCATACAGCTCCCATTAATTTCACTGGGAGAAAAGCAATTCAGTAAGGTCCATGGATTTCTGCAAAAGCACTGGGTTTAGCCATAAGCATTATCCAATTCTCATTCAAATCACTGGCAAAAATCCTTTCGACTGCACTAGAACAAAGAGTGGTTTCTAATTGAACATCGTTAGCCCAGCCGGCACAGGATGAACAAAGGATGAAATCCTCATTGCCTTGAAAACCATTGACAAAACTCTCACTGACTCCAAACAGTGCCAGGGTTTAATCCCAGGAATGACATATGGATCCTGTGGATGAAGCAAAGAAGGTAAGCAGAGCATCCAGCTTTGCCTGCTTGACCTGGTGATGGTTTTGAGGAAAGACCTCCACTGTGTCCTGAGGTGCAACAGGGAAATAACCATGCGGCACAAAATTGAGGGAAGACTTTGAATGAATCTGTCACGTTATTCTGTACATTTGGTCTACTGGAGGTGGTCTACAAAGCTTCCAGCTCCGATGGCAGTGGCAATACCTAGTCCGGAGCAGTGCACACGAGCAGTGGTGGTCTCCTGCGGCTACCTCATCAGAAAGAAGGGACTTTCAATCTAAATTTAAAGCAATCCTCAAGCTCTAAAGCCCTGTCTTTTTTTGGAGTCAAAGGACATTTGCAAGTGATCATTTACAATTTGGGATCCTATAGATATATCACCCCCCAAGTGCTGCCATATCAAAGATCAAAACTGGCAAATCCTTAGCCCTGAGCATCACCCCGTCGCTGCCTGCCGCTGCGGGAGCACTGCCATGGGTCGAACGCAATCAGTCGATACAGAGACAACCTCAGGGTGCTTTGCCATCCCTGCTGCAGGCCACGGACTGGCAAAGCGAGGATCCGTCCCACCGGCAGCACAACACAACATTCAATTTGTGACCTCCCACGCCTTGGTGGTAGCCAACGATTTCTTCTCCCAGTGTGGCACTGCTTTCAAAGGTGGAGATGTGCGCAGAGCCCGGGACAAATCTGGAATCAATTCTCAGACAAGTCACTTCATCTTTCTCTGCTTCTCAGTATCAGCTGTAAAATGTGGATGATCGTATTTGACTGATTTACTTATTTGGTGTGCAAGTCCTCCTGGAGCACTCTTTTGCTAATTCTTCGCAGCGTGCTCAGCACAATGTCTCTCTGATCGTGGCAGAGGTCTCCAGGCATCACGGCACTCCAGACAAATGCCTTTCCTCTTTATTCTTCCTTCTTCATTTGTTCTTATTTAAATAATCAGAAGCACACTTACATTTCCAGCATTCGTGTTTGGTTTTTCAACATCTGCTTTTATCCCTGCTAGAGTTCTCCTGTACTGCCATGCATTACATCAGGAATGGCGAGGCACATACATAAAATCCCTCCGAGCGTTTCTGAATGCCTCCATCCCAATTTTACGTCTCAGTTCCTCGGCCATCAGGGAGCACACACAGGTCAGGACCGAGGCTTGCTACTGTGACCTCGGGGCTTACGAGGGACTTAAAAAATTCCACTTTCAAAAGAAACACAAGCATTAAGGCTCTATGTGTATGGCCTGTGTCCAACCCCAAATGTGTCCAAGTCAGAGAATTTTCTTTGAAGGCCTCCAAGGCTCAATTCACAGAACTAAAATGTCACATGTGATAGGGAACTATGAATTTCCAGATGCAGGGACACAAGTGAAATTATGCTGTCTGAATATGGTTACAAGGCCGGGCACTGACAAATATTTAGGGATCTAAATACTTGTAAACCTAAGGATTGATTGAGATACTCAGGCAGGCTAAAAGCCTGGCTCCCATTGAAATACATGAAGGCATAAAGCACTGAGCTGGGTTCCTAACTCCCAGCGACTACCTATCCATGTGGCCCACAGAAAGCCAGGTAAGAAAGACTTTCAGTAAAAGACTAGTGAGCCCGTGAGACACTCTGAAATGAGACTTAAGCAAAATATTATTTAAGGAAATATTAGTTATGAAAATATTATTTAAGCTCCTCAGCCAGTGACCCAACTCATTAACATCTTTTTCTCCCTCCTTTATCAGAACGAAAGCCTATTGCATACATGTATCTTAAGATACCATACTTGCTTTTATTTCTTTTTTGGTGGCTTCATGTCTAACAGCATTTCCGCAAAGCTGACCAACCTTCCTTCAATGATACGGCTATCCGGAGGTTTTTTCTTTATTTGGAGGGCCTTTCTTTATTTTAAAATAGACTCATTTGTGATAATATTTTACACTGTGCAATGCAATGCTTCAATTTCCTTCAGTGTACTAATGAAGAAGAGCAAAATTTGCTTTCCCCAAACTGAGACAAAAATAAACAAAATAAGGGATGGAATTCCAACTATCTGACCGTGAAGCTTCCCTTCTTACGTCTGATGAAATTATCCCAGGAAAAGGCAAAAAATTTAGCTGAAATAGTCACTCTTACAGGTAACTCCGCAATTCAGGTTGTATGTTGATGTATACATTAATCTCTTCTTGTTTGGGTTAGCTTACTATTACTTACACTTTCACCTATACTAAACACACGCTGTGTCTATTTTACAAAAAGTTTGGAAGTTAGTAGCAGAACCAGCTGTAACATTCTTTTCTACTTGCACATCGACAACAATCTGCAGACTGATAAAATGCTAAATACGAATCAACAGGGAAATCTGTAATGACTATGCTAGCCATCCACTGTGAATTATAGTCAATTTTATATGTAAAATTATATGTGGAATGAAGCATACAAAAGCCTAGAACATACTGTAGGACTGCATTTTTATTAAAGGTTTAGGGGGATAATATATATCTTCAGAATGAAGCTGAGTTGCTTCATTGTTCACTGGAACTCCATAGATAAAAAGAAGCTTTATGGTGAGTACAGCAGGGATGGGTAGGATTAATTCCCCTCCCCAACAGGGATTTGGGAAGCGCGGAAAGCAGAAGTCCTTGAAAGAAGAAATTTCCTGATACATTAACTGATATTCCCAGAAACAGAATGGAGGACCGCTCCCTGCCCTTTTCGAATATCAATACTGTATATTCAATGCGATACGGAATGTTGTCAGTTGGGATCACCTGTTATGTCATGAGGAGACTTCGGACAAGTAATGTTGGCCAGCAACAGACCTCACTCTGATGTGTACCTCTAGAGTGACGACATAAGAGTTCAACTTTGAACCCTCCTGAGCACAAGGGACATAAGGTACAAAAGAATGGGAAAATAGCTCCCATTTAGACCATGTAATGCATTTTTCTGGATGAGATGCCATCTTTGTTTTTTACCAGGCTTTAAAGATAGTGGAATTAAACTGTAATGGTAAAGAACGAAGATAGGCGCATTTTCTTCCTACTTCTGACAATCACTTCATTGATACTCAGAAATATTGGCCTCATATTTACAGAACCATCCGCCAGTTTTGAGTTACTTATCTGAAATACTTAAAACATGCCTGAGTTTTGGGTGTGCAGCCCTGCAGCCCACCAAAGGGCTCTGTGTAATATAAGAGCTGAAGTAGTTCTGACAATACACCTTCAGGAACACCTTAAGGGATGTCAGAGAATATGTGACACTTGCTTCTTTCAAAACATGAGGCTTTATGTTAAAACAGTTTTTTTTTCCTAGTTGCTAGTTCAGGCCAGTATGAAGTTCCATAACTTAACCAAACCCATCTGGGTTAATGCAGTAAGCCTGGATCCAAAGATATCTTGCAATATCTGCTTATTCTGGCCACTTGGTGGTGCAGAATAATAAGATATCTTTCTATATGTGCGAGCGAAGAGCACACCATAGATCCTAAACTGTGTCCCTCAGCCCATCTCCAGACATGCATAGGACTTGTAATAAGAGTCAAAGGTAGCTTTTGCTGCTCGACAGCTGCTGACACTAAGAGCCAGTGTACAGCCAAACCCTTTGCAGCAGCCACACAAGTCTGCAACAAGAAAACAGGTGGTACAGGTGTAAGAAATCCGTAGGGTTTTCTGGAATGCATCAAAATGTTACATTTCCAAAGAAGACAAGAAATTAGCATTGTTGCTAAATACTTCTGTGTCCATTTACCACTGCAAATACTGGAAAAAATATGAGGGAAGACTCAAGGTCAGCTCCTTAACCCTTGATTGCTCCCCTTGAGCTGCACAGGAAGGAAAGAAGCCCTGAAGGGGAGAGGAGGGCTTCTCTGCAGATGGTAGAGCCTTAGGAATAATCACAACCTGTGCACATTAGAGTAACTTTCACCCTTCTATACTATTCAGCCCCAATTGCTGCTAAGATCAGGAGGCTGATAAGTGGCAGAAAATTACCTTTGCTCCCTACTTCAAGTGATCTCACCTGGCCCTGCAGTAAGTGGTACTAATAGAAGGCCTCAGCCATTGCCCGGTGATGTTAGTCCTATGCAGACTTGCTGTTTGGAAAGGGTAAGTGTATCTCTATTTTTTTCAGTTTAACAGGAACTTTAACATTCCTATTTAGTTCGGCTCTGATGCAGACACCTGGGTATTTGAGATCTCTACTACAATAGTACTGAGTCTAAGAAACAAGATGCAAAATTTAACTACTGCTCTCTTCTGGATTACCTTTCTTATTTTCTTCTGAGATTGGAAAAGGAACGGGATGTTTATAACCAGGATAAGTAGGAGGTAGTTATTTTAATGCAATTATCTTATTTGAAAAGTGAACAAAATAATATCAGTTAATTTTTAAACATCTCCATATATCTTAAATATATGTCAACTCATTACTTTGATGTTATGGAGACACTTGGAAACCATTAGATGATGAGAGATAAACAGAACTCCGGAATACTGAGCAGGACT
>NW_009607656.1:0-1268 GCF_000690535.1 Cariama cristata | reverse complement strand
ACGTCAGGATTTACCTCTATGTAGACTAGACCCAAAACGGTGCAAAAAGTCATGTTATCTATGCATAGCACCTTGGTGTTGCTAATTGCTGCAGAGGACTGGCTAAAACTTCCTTTTAAACATTTCGTCAGGGAACCTTAAATGCACTGAGAAGCTGCTACAAACTCTTCTGTCCTGCCAAACCCTTCCAGGTTGGTGATGGGTTACTCTTGCTGTCTTTGCTGAAGTTTCTGGGTTGTTAGCCCATTGCTAGACAGCAGAAATAAGTTCCCTGCAAGGAAAATGGCACCTGTATTTAGAATACATTTGTTATATTTATTATTACCTGTCCCACGGTTGTGTGCAGGTAACAACTTTCTGCATTGTGTTGAGATTGCCATGCGATGATAACAAATGTTTCTCATTTAATGGCAATTGCCATGTAAGGACATAGAAATTGCTTTACAAACGTGGGCTGAGCAATGCACGGGGAAGTGACAAGTCTTTGAAAATGGCAGGGGATGCTCAAGAAAACAGATTGCTAAGCCCAGTAAGATCTTGGGCTCTCTGTTGACCTGGTATGAAACAAGAACGAGTCAAAAGGGGTGTACTGTACAAATCCCAGGAGGCATGGGAGGCCCCAACGCCTGTGTTAGTCTTGCCGTTGAGCCGTTCGGAGAAGGGCTGGAATAGCTGGGATGAAGTGCTTGTATAACAGAGATGCAATGCACCTTTTGGAGGTATGTGGTCCATCCTTGTTCTGGACTCTACCTGGTGCTTGCTCTGCTCTCTTGGATCTCTTTGTACCTCATGCTCCCTGGGTTAGGGACGTACCTTGTACTGTCAACGTTCGGCTTTCCTTTGGGCAGGGGGTGTGGAAAAACCAGTGTTGGAGGCTGCCTCTTGCCGCTGAGGTGACCCTGTCTGAGTGAGCTGCTGCTTGACACTTGGGCAATCTCAGGCGATAAAGAATAATGTGTGTCGCACAGAAATAACGACCCGTAATTTTAGACACAGACTAACATCGTATGTTGGTGTCAAATTAAATAACAGGCTGTGTGGGCTTTCCTTTGGGCTTTGACTGAGCCCAGCGCTTGCCAGAGCTGCTTTTCTAGACCCAATTTCTGAAGCGTTCCTTTCCATGGCATTACTCCGGGGGGGCTGGAGGTCACCAAACCAGCAGAAACTCTGGGATTCCTTCACGTCTAGGGGGGGGAAAAACCAGATCCAGTTTCTTTCCTAGTCTGGGGCAATGGGTCCCCTGTCCCCCCCCACCCCGCAATTCGCTT
>NW_009607655.1:0-23652 GCF_000690535.1 Cariama cristata | reverse complement strand
TGTTAAACAGAACTGGCCCCAACACTGTTAAATAATACTTAAAATCTCTTTACTTTTTTGTTGGATTTTAAAGACCTCAAAAGACTTTTTCTCTTTGGCTGTGCTTGGTAATAGTGAGAAGTACAGCACAGGGTCAGGTGAAATAGAATTTCATGTAAATTGCAAGACACTTGTCTTCTGGCTTGGTTAGATCCTCTCAACCATCTTTTTATTTTTGTTTTTCAGTTTTTCTTTTTTTCTGCATTTTGAAAAACAGGTGGATATTTTCATGCAATTATACTTTAATATTAGACGAATTGAATTGAACATTGCAAGAAGTGCAGATATGTGGTTAAAAACACCTCCTGAAGGTAGTGTGGGGACAAGCGTGTGCGTTGCTTGGGTCAGGGGTTCTGCTTTGAATAAGGAAACTTCTGCCACGGTCAGTCATTCCAAATTGCTGTTCCGTTCAGGAGCGGTAGGAGATACTGCTTTACGGTTGTGATTCTTACAGTCCTGTTTCAAAGTACAAATACATGCCTGAATAAAATCAAGCATATCTAAATTTCTTAATTTTAAGACTTGATATTAGGATACTGGTTTATTTGGTTAATACATGATGATTGATTTGTTCATAATAAGCTTTCATTAGATGGTTTGTCTTTTTTCTGTAAAAACAATTTAGAAAGCATTTAACTAACAGAAACGTAATATGAAGAAATTAATTTTTAGATTTAATTTTGTGACTAATTTTTACTTGTAATTATTTTTTATACGTTGTCTTTATCAATAGCGATGACACTTTCAATGTAACTTTCTTTACAGATGGAAAAAAAAGACGCATTTTCTGTAGATATTAAGAAGGTATTACTGGATATGAGAAAATATCGAATGGGACTTATTCAGACTCCTGATCAACTAAGATTTTCATATATGGCTGTAATAGAAGGAGCAAAATTTATAATGGGGGATTCAACTATACAGGTAAATGTTTAGCTCCATGTGTTTAAATGTAAACAGTAGACTGCTAACAGTAGTTAAAAATGAGCTCTGAACTGTTTTAAAATGTGTAACTTTGTGGGATTTAAATAATTCGCGTTTTTCAATAGGTGCTTAGAAGGTATTAGAGGGTATCTGATCCGCACTTTCTATCAGCTAAACTTTTAATCCTATGTGTTTGTCCCCTCTTAAATGAAATATAAAAATAGCTTGCCTGTACAAGTGTTTAAAAAAACCCAAAACAGTTAAATTGGTATCTTCAATACTGAAAAGCAAAAGTAATGCCCAGTATCACTTTGACAAGATAGCAAGGATCTTTTTAGGACTTCTTGATCTTTGCTGTGTGTTTTCCTAACAATAAGGTTACCTGATGCTACAGATCACATTTATTAGCAAAGTTGCTTCCCACCCCCGCCACCCCCTCCATATCCTTTGAAATTTGTGTTGCAGTTAGTAGAATCTAGCCAAATACAAGAGTTTTGGGGCAGACAGATTAGCAAGTCTCACGATTTTATCAGCATGGCTTGCAGATGTAACAGTAGCTACAGCTATTGTAAATGGCTGGGGCTGGGTGGGAGGGAGGCCTGGGAGGAGAGGCTGCGAAACAGCTTAATTCTGCTTTCATATGCTAGGGTTTTTTTATTGTGTTGATTTCTTAAAATGAACGAAGCAGATAAGCTACAACACATTTCCTCTTTTCTGTGTTTCTGGTAATTGTCATTCTTCTCTTTGACAAATGTTTATTGCCTTGCTATGTGAAGAGAGAAACAATTTTGTGCAACTGCTAATCAACACCTAGGTAGCTTGCTGCTAGTCTGACACCTGTGCCGCATGCCTAGAAGACTGCATGATTCATCCTAATGCTAACGGCAGTTTAGCCTCTTGATTTTCTGGAAGCTGTTTCTGGTGGTATGAGGGTATTCTCTCTAATAATTTTTCTGCTTGCTTTTTTGAAAAGCCACGATCCAAACCGTGCGTGGCTCTGGTTCCCACAGTTACCCATCTAGATCACAGGATTTCTTGTTTCTGGATACAAGGGAGCATTGTCAACTCTGGATACTGCTTGCCAGGTTCAAGTGTGTTACTTCTTCATACTAAGAGAATGCCTAAGAAGGCACACTTCTCACTTGTTGTTTTTTTTCTTTTTCTTGTTAGGATTGTTCATATGATCTTTCTTAAACCAGTGTTTTCTGCAGTGTAGGCAGTTGTCCTGGTGCTTTTCACTTTAGGCCTCAGGGTCGTCTGCAGAAGCTCAGTTGGCAGTACTTAACAGGAGTATTCCTTTCAAGGTCAGCTGGGTCCTTTTTTTTCCCCCCATCTGGAACAGTTGTACTGTCCAGAGCGCAAGAGGTGTTTACTTCTCTCTGCTAGTGATGGCGAGGGCATGAAGTTATTGAACACTTCTCTGATATAACATTACTCAAACATTCATCTCTGACATCTCCATGGATTTCGGAAGTCAGGAGGCTGTGCAGGCAAACACAAGGTATACTTGAACCTTTACTTGCTCACGGCTGCAACTGCAGCACTGCTGTTGGGGCGTGAGGAGTCTCTTCCCCTCGTTTAGCACCCATGGGATTTCCGCCCGTGACTGAAAGGAAGAATCATACACTCGCCTAGGTTGCCCTGGAGCCCTGCAGAGGCTTGTGGTTGGTGTGCTGCTGCAGGGTGCTGCAGCTGAAACAGTTACTTGCTTCCTAATTATACTACAGGACTGCATGATATAAAATGGGTGAGGTGGAACAAGAATGATGTTTTCCTTTCTATAAAATTCCTTTGGGATAAAAGATAAGTTAATATTGCTTCAACAACATAGGAGAATAACTTCCCATCACTCTTTCAGAAAAATGTGTTGAAATGAGCCACAAATCTGTGGCTTTGAAAGGCAAAGAAGGTTGAATGCCTGAGATTCATAGATGTGTTTTGCAGACAGAGAACAAAAATACAGTTTTGTACTGAAACTGGTGAATCCCCAAACTGTATCTGATGTTCACTTGATTATGTCAACTGAACACCTTAATGTGCCTTTCCGTTGAGTCCATTCATTCCAAGGGGCGATACAGGCCCTAAGTCTTAGCTCCCCTACACAGGCATTTTGGTTATAATTTTAAGGACGATTTTATTTCTCAAATTAAACTTTGTCACTTCTTTGTTTCTTCCAGATGTAATTTCACAAGCCGCAGTGTAGTACTTCAGTTCCTGAGATACAGATACATACTTGTTGTTCTTTTTTGTAAAGTTGCAGGTACTATCATAAAATGGCAAAGGTAATCTAGCAACACAATCCTCCTTGTCTGTCTGCTCCAAGCTGTACATTATTTTAGCAGTCCTGCCGTTCACGTAGTCTTGTCATAGATACTTAAAATGGCCAGCCATTTGAGCTATTGTTATTCCATGTTTAAAGTAGAATTCTTGGTGGGAAATTCCTTCTGTTTGACAAGAGTAGTAAAACTGCCCCTGATGTCAGTTCTTCCTGTGTGGCTTATTACTGCAGATGTAATCAGTATTTATCTTAGCCAGCGAGTCTCCTAGGAATACAGCCACGTCTTCCAAACGACCTTTTCCTGTGACAGTAAGAGGGACTTGCCAAGTGGATTTCCATTTGTTGGTGGCTGTGTTTTTTTTGAGGTTTTGCTTGTTTGTTTGAGACTAAGGAAAACCTCTGAGAGTGAAGTGTCTTGTGCATGAAGACTCCCTTTTTGAATTTCAGATCCATACTGGAAGCTCCTGTGCGATGGAAGAGTTGGTTCATTGTTAAAGCTCATTCTGTCAGCACTTCATTTATAAGTAGCTGGGCGTTTTTTGCCATCGTTCTCCGAGTTTGATACTTAGTTTAGACCAACAGTTTGAATTTATTCTGCAGACGAGAATCTAACACTCATTTTGTGAAGAGTCAATTTTCAGTTAATCCTTTGTATCATAAACATTTAAAACTGATTCCCCACCCCCAGGGTATTCTGTACCTTTATAGGCTGGCTGACTTGTGTGAGAAAAGAACTGATTGTTTTTGGGGGGCAATTCTTTTCCTTCCCATTACCTTTCTAGGTTTGGTTTTTGTTTTTTTTTCTTTCCATGAAATTTTGTTGCAAGAAATCCTTTAGACTGTTCATCATTAGGACAGAAATGTAGCAAACCAGTTTTACGTGTGATCTTTTGGCGTTTTTTTTTTTCTTCCATCTCATTCCAGATTACTTCTCAAAACAAGGTGAATATCTGTTTTATGATGGAGTGGATCTCTGGGGTAGCGGACCACTAGGTGAAATAGTAGGCCATGACTTCAGCATAAATAACCCTAGGTTTTTTGTTCTGTTTTGTTTTTCATTTGCATTGCACATTTTTCCAGTTCTCTCTTTTTAGGCAGTTCTTGCACACAAGGTCCTACTGTGTTTTGGAAGGTAACAGCTCAGCATAGGCATGTAGAGAGCAGAGGGAGATGGAAAGTGCTGGGTGGTGCAGGACTGTACAAGAAAAGTCGCTTCCGCATGGTGGAGCTGCTGTGGACAGCACAAACCCTGAAGTTAGTGCCCTCATACCTTCATGGTAGCACTGTCCTGGAGAAACACAAAAAGGGATCACTCTTGGAGAAGATGCATCTTCACCTAACCTTATTGCTTCGTTGAGCAGTAATTTTTTTTTCTTGATCTAGTAGTTCCTTTAATCTACTTCTGTGACTCTTCTGTGGGAAGACATCTTTGGCAAAGGGGCCTTCAGTGTTAGGGGGATGTTTGAAATATGTTCTCCTTGTTTGCAGAAACGGTGGAAGGAGCTCTCTAAGGAGGACCAAGCACCAAGTTCTGAGCAGTCTCTTCCACACCCAGCCAAAATAACCACGGAGAAGTACAATGGGAACAGCGTAGGCTTGGAGAACAAAGATCAAATGGAGAAAATAAATACGGACCTGTCTGCTAAAGTTCAAGATATCACTGATGGAAACATTGAAAGGTAGGCCACGTGAAGAAACCGTTTAGAAGGCAGACACACTTTCTTAAAAAGCTGAATTATTGTATGCTTTTCTTACAATAAGAAAACTTCAAGAACTTTCTTCAGTGGAGGGAAAGGACAGGTGATATTTGACTGTCTTATTTAATTGTTTAAAAAAATACAACTTCAATTATTCCTTGTGGTAAAGTTTTACTGTTTAAAGATCAAGAGAAGAAAAACAAACGTCTCTCATTGAAGCAGCTAAATCTCATCCTTGAGAGCATTTTCCTAGAGACTGTCTGTGAGCTCTGTTGTGCAATGTGAATTAGGTCCTAAAAGTGCCCAGCATAATTTGATACTGATTTTTGAATAGAGTGCTAACTTCCGTTTGGGAAAATATGATAGCTCAGAAACAAAAGTTTTTTATCGCCTACCACTTTCTGTACGGTGACTGAAATTGCGCCATGGAAGCCATAGGTAACCCTCCACTCGTGTTAAGTCTACCACCGTGAATAGGTTTCTGTGGCTTAGCTCTCTCGTGTGAGTTTGCTTCTCTCTGTCAAGTCTCTCTGGGGCACCGTGTGCCGAGGGCCTGCCCAGCGAGGGCCTGGGCCAGAGACCCAGAAGCTGGCCTGGGCCTGGGGCTGGGCTGGGCTGGGCTGGGCCCGGCCGAGCCGTGCCCAGGGGGAGGCAGTGTCTGACCCAAGGGCTGCCATCTGCGGCGGGGTGCAGCAGTTCCCTGTAGATAGGCGGGAATTCTGAATTAACAGGTGGCTTGCTGAGTGCCCTGGCAAGTGTAGCTTTCCATGGCTTTACGAGTGCTTTGAGAGAGAATGACAGCCCTTCTGTCCATGTTTGTTTGAAGGAGCCCCTCCCAAGAGGAGCTGGGGTGTGGATGTGAGTGTGGTGGTGGTGTGCTAGGACTTGGACAGTCAAAGTGTGTTTTTCTGTCAGAGTTAAGCTTACTTGGAGATGGTGAGGATACTTCTGGAGACAAGAATTACAAGGCGGCCCCGATAGCGTAACAACACACAACTGATTTTTAGCCTGTGTCCTTGATCAAGGTTTGGTTTACAGCTGAAGACGGGTAGGTTAGGATCAACGTATCAGTGAGGCTAGTGTGAACTCTGCAGTGAAGGCACACGCTGAAATATTTTGGGTGTTTGCACGTAGTACCTGACATTGCACTTAAAAGCAGCCTCTGTGCAAAAGTCTCAGCCATTGAGTGGGCGCTGACGCGGGTGAAAGACTTAGCTCAGACAATTAAGCTAATTGTGTTCCCTGTTGAACACATAGGTCAGGCACCACTTACATCTTTGCAGATGTCATTTATTTACTTTACGGAGCTTCACTGACCTGAGACTGTCCACATCAAGGTTGTTAAAATGGAATAAAGATTGCTTGATTTAGATTTTATATTGTGCTGCCATATGCTACAGGTGGGTTAACTATTGGGAGGGAGTTGAAGAGGTTTGCTCTGATATTTTAATAGCCTTTTTTCCTGTTCTACAATTTCAGATTTACCTTTTCTTTTTTTTTTTTTTCCTTTAAGTACTGTACGAAAACGACTGCGAGAGGATAGAAAAGCTAACACAGCACAGAAGCTGCAGCAGATGAAGCAGAAGCTAAATGAGACTGAAAGAAAAAGAAAAAGGTGGTTATATTGGAAACCTATTCTCGCTAAGATTGGGTTTGGTACACTGATTTTAGTTGGTGCTTATTCTTGCTGGAAAATGTATTTCCAAGAACATTCCTTGTAAGTAAACAGTAAGCCCGTCTGCTCCAGCAGCTGGTTTTGCTGCAGGTTAGTGACTAGGGGTGTGACTTTGAGCAGTAAACTCCGTACACCTGGAGCGGGTACAGACCCTTGCCTACAATAGAGAAGTGATGTAAACTTGATCACATGTCAACATCTCAGGACTTTCCACTGCAGGTACTTAGAGAAACGAACTGCTGCCCCCCAACCAAGTTGACGCTTTTTGTTTCTATGAGCAGGTACAAACCTGCTGCACCTGTTTATACACTTTTTAAAATGGTGTTCTACCAGACCTTAAGCAAACCCTGAACCACAGAGGTTTAGCTATGGAAGGCTGTCTGGATTTCAATTTACATGCCTGACAGAAGCAATAAACAGTGTTGTATCATTTACGTTATTAACGCAAAGAAGTTATCCTTAAATGTGTGTAATGTGTAATGTACTAGTGACATGACCATAAACATTTTATATTCTTATGACCTAGGATAAATATATTTTATAATTGCATATTTAATCTTTTTGTAGTTCACTGTACTTTTAAAAGCTCAGTTTGTACAAATTTCTGACCAAAAAGAATTTGATTTTGAAACTAAATGTAATTATAATTTGTGCATGAAAATAATAGTGCGACCATTCCCCGTATTTTGACTCTCCAGTTCATGATGTGAGCAGCTAGGGGTCTGATGAAGCGCTTGCCAATTTCGACTCTGTAATTTGCATTCCTTATTTATTTTTTTTTAGTTTCCTTATTTAAGTAAGGCTTGTAAATTTGATTTTATTTTTTTTTGTCCCCCCTAAGGCTTTTGAGAACTTAGCCCCCACTGAAAAGCATACTGTTTAAGTTGGTTAATGTATTCAGACTTCAACTACTGCTTGAAGGCCAACATTGTTAAAGTTCTGACATTCCATTAAATGTGAAGCATAATGTTTTGTGTGTCTATAGATTTTAATTGCTAGAAAGAATAAAATTCATTCCTCAGTAATAGGTGTAGAAAGCACATCAAAGGAGATGGTAGTTGGACTTCCAAGGGTGGTTTAATAGCTGGCGGGTGTTGGTAGGACTCTCCTGTGCCCGGCAGGCTTAGCTCTGTGAGCCACTTCCCTAATGTCGCGAAGTCCAGAGCTGCTCTCGGGTTCCTCAGGTCGAGGCAGGACAGTGGCACACTTGGCGACCAAGATTTTGGCAGCGCCTGGGCTACGGTCACTTTAAAATTGTGGAGCACCCCCTTCCCATGAGTCAGGTGGAACACTTTCTAAATAGGAATTCAGCACACATCGCTTTCTGTCCTTTGCGTCCTCGCTGGAGACAGAGGTGGTGTGTGGCTGTGTGTCGCTTGCTGTCATCCAGTTGAGACCTCATAATCTGACATACTGGACTGCACTTTGAAACCTGGATTTTATTTGTTCAAGCATTGCCTTGTTGGATGACTTCAGCGAAGTCGTGTTGTCTCTCTCCGTTTTTCTAGCTTGGTTGTTTTCTGTTGGAGATGGGGGTCTTGGGGGGTTTCTTCCCTCCTCCCCGGCTTTGGTCCTTTTGTAAAGCACTGCGTGGCTTTACTGCTGAAAAACACTGAAAGAGCTAGAGAATTGCTTTGCTCCTTATCCAAGGGAATTAACTGGAAAGGTTTCCAGTACATTCAAGCTTAAGAGTAACATCCCAGGCATGGGGCCCGGATAGTCTGGCGTTTACTGCGCAACGCTCAGTTGAGTTGACTCTTTGAAATTCTCATTTCACAATAGCTAATGCTATTTTGGACGAGGCTGGTTATATAGTAAACAAATGCTTAAGGGTCCAAAGGAGCGTGGTTTCGTACTGCTCTGAACTGGGGAAGTTGTGCGTCAGTCAGACCGGACAATTTGTCCTGTGCCGTTACTGACAACTGGGCGGCTCTGATAGCAACGTGACTTACTGACGGCTGTGACACAGCACAGGCAGCTTACGTATTTTAAGACATTTCACAATTTTTACAGCCTCAGTAACTCTTTTCGCCAACAAGCGGCTTGGCAAAAGATTTTTTTTATTTTTTTTTTTCCTTTAAATTGAGAAGACAGGTTTTTCAGTATCAGCTATACCTGATAGTAGGTGTAAATATATGTGCCTTATAGAAGATATTTTGGTTGTGGAAAAACACGTGGAATGTAATTAAATGCTTTTGTAAAAGAAATATTCCAAATTTTATTCTAAATATTTAAAAGCAGCTAAGGAAAAAGTGCAGGCGAAACCTTCACTGAAATCATGCTGTCATTTATCGCCTTTCTGTTTGCATGAGGAGGATTTCCTGGGCCACCAGTGTCCTGCAGACACTGAGCTCTAACTGTGGCTTGTCGGTTTGTCACTTGAATTTTTTCCTGCTTCCATCTTCCAAGTTCTGGCTTTCTTGTTTCCTCGACCCTGAGCAGGCATTCCTCTTTTCCCGGTGGGGCAGGGCAGGAGGGGACCGTCTTACAGCACCTCACACTCTCTGTCACACCGCTTGATGCAGTAAAGCAGGACTTGCACGCTCAGCAGTTGGTCTGTAAGAATTTGGTTTGGTTCCATGATTGTAAGTATCTGGAGAGTCGTAACCGTTAGTAATTTAAGGACCACGAACCAGTATGAGTCTTGGACAAAACTATTTTGTACAGTGAATAGTCCAGGACAGTGTGAGAACAGGAAGGGAAATGAAACATTAGATCTCTCAGTACCTTCCAGGAGGTAATTTGGATAAAACTCTTCTTTCTGGTCTGTCAGTAGTCCTTAAAAACCACAGCCTGGGGGAGGCTCGTTCTCTTTACCACAAACTGATCCTTTGTGGTGCTTCGTTACTCTGTAGGATTTAGACTTGCAGTAGCTTTGCACAACTCGGATGTTAAATAGGAACAAATATGGGCCAAAGTGAAGACCTGTCAATCCCAGTGACCTCTGTCGCGGGAAATGCTTAAAGAAAAAGGGAAGGAGGTGCCTGCTGGCCCTTCTCCTGCCTCCCCCCAGCCCGGCTGCTGGCAGGCGCTGCTGCTGCTGCAGTGCTGAGCACTCGAGTCAGTGTGTGTGCGTCGGGTTGTGCCCCCGGCCTGGAAATGCGTCAGTCAGAATACTTGGTGTCTGGCGGGCTGCTTTCAATTTGATTAACAACGTTTGACCGTCAGATGAACACTTGTGTACAAATCGTGCACGTTTTTATTAAACATTTGGACCTCTACTGCAAGGGGTTTGCAAGTTTGGAATTGGCCCTTTAGGTTTTCTGTTTGTTCTTGGTGCAGGGACAGTCCGCTTAGAGTGATGGTGCATCTGTATTTTTCTTGAAATGCATCAGGTAAAATAAGTGAATTCAGTGTGAAATGGCGATTTGAGAGAAAATTACGGGTTTATTTTATGGAAGTAAGATGTTGCAAGTGAAACGTAGCTTATTTTGTTAAACCTTGAGTAAAATGTTTGACCGACATCGGTTTGTATCCTGCTGAAAAGGGAAGAGGTGTAAGTCTGCGTGCACGTACCTGTGATTGGATTGTGCAGCAATGAAAAAGCCCGGCTGGCTTTCAGTTTAACGAACGTTAACCAAATTATTGAGTTTGCTGTTTGGCATTATAGTTAAACCTGAGACACGTGAGGACTGCACAAGAAACTAAATTGACGATGACAAAAGAGGAGGTCTTCTGCATGGCCCAGCGGCTTAAGTCCGAGGGCAAAACTTGCCAAGTTGACGTAGGACACAGTAGTCTTCCTGGCCTTTTTTGTTCCCCCTCTCCCCCAAATTTTAGGTCAGTCTTTCATTTTTATGTATGAAAAATAAATGTGTTCAAAATTGCATCTCTGTCTGAGTCTTTATTTAAGTTGGAAGGATAAATACTTGGAAGAATTCTTTTAACATGTTTGAGGTGATCCAAGCTGCTGTATCGATCAGGGTAGTGCTTGCAGGATTTAGAAACATTTTACGTGTTGTGCCTTGTAAGTACTGAGGTCTTGTCCCGCCTCCCTCGGAGCAGAGCCTTGCCTTCCCTAAGGACAAAGCGCCCAGTGGTGGGACCTCTTCCTCACGGCAGGAAGCCTTTGCCTAGAACGGCGTGTATTTATGTCCGTGCCGCTGCGCCAGGAGCGGCCTGCGAAGCCCGGGGAGGCGGAGGTAGGGTTTGGAGCTGCAGCCCCAGGAGACGGCTGCGGTGCTGGTGGTTAAACGCAGGAGCCAGCGGTTTGCTGGACCGCGACCTGCACTTGGAGCTCTCCAGCAAGTCCGCGGAAACGCCTTCTGACAAAGCAGCCGCTTTCCCAGGGCGCTTCCCGCGGGCAAACCGTAGTCGGTAGTCGCTACAGGGATGCGTGAGGAGCTGTTTGTAGTGAGTTGCAAACCCGCTGTCTGTTCTTTCTTCTTTTTTTTTTCCGTACTGTGTACTGAATCGGTGACTTTCTTTTGCGTTGTATGTCACAGGCCGAGACTGACTGACACCTAAGCCTTCGAGACTTGTGAATGTTCTGCAGCTATAAACTGCAAATTATTGACATGCAAAGCGAGACATGAACCCCTCTTCGGGAACAAAAAGTGAGGTCTGTTAAGTACCAAGAAGACCTCAGTTATCTGTTTACAGCATAAACTGCATCGAGGGGATGAAGACCACCAGCAGCGTGCTACTTTGCGAAACAAAACAATTTGCCATCTTGTGTTTTTATAATGCCTGTATTAATGTAGAAAGATGTAAAAGAAATAAATTAGGAAATATTTTGTTTTGTACTGCCATTCTTATTGTATTTTTATACTTTTTGGCAGCATTAAATATTTTTTTAAATTGAGAATACGCTGTTGTGTGCACATTGTGTTAGGGAGAAACTGTTAAGAGCTTGTTTTGCAGAAAAAGATGTGTTTTGCCTTAAGGTTTCCTGATATCCTGTCTTAACTGGAAAACGGCAAAATGATTAGAATGTGCTTTATGCAGGTGTGTTCACTGTTGCTAAGTACTGTGGTTTGAGCTCGGAGGAACTCTTGCACATTTCTTTTGTGTGATACACCACTAAGAATATTACTTTATTAATCCTTCTGATGTTTGCTGTGGAATAGGCACAGAATGTTCAGAGTGACTGTGTGAAGGGTGAGGGCGGTGTTGGTGACGGGTTCCGGCGAGGAAAGAGGGGAAACATCGCCTCTCGCTACCCCCGCCCAAACACGGTTCATGGGAGCTGAGGTGCAAAGCGCCCGAAGTCAAGGCTGTCTTCAATTAAACGGGTGTTGGATTGTGCCACCACAGCACGTCCTGTGAATGACGTTTTACTGCACCTCTTCTCCCTGACACGGTCCCAACAACTAGATGGGAAAGGGGTAAACTGGAACGCGGCTTGAAGGCGCTCTTCCAGCCCTGTGCCTTCTGCAGCAGGGCTGATCTAAATTCTGCACTTGCCGACGTTCTCTGGCAGTCTCAGATAAACCTGAATTCACCAAAAAAACTTATGTTTAATCCAACTGTCTAAACTCGTATGGGGTGGGGGTTTATATGCAATTTGTACTTTGCATATTTTTGTAACAAGTCTCTGTACAAATCGTACAGTTGCTGAAAGTAAAGCATGGAAGAGGAGGGGAAATCTAGGCCAACTGAGGCTATTTTTGCTAAACTAAGCAGCAACCTGAAGTCTTAAGAGAACTTGGTTTCGAGGCTCATTCATGAAAGTAGCTGTATTCGGAGTTGTGTTTCACTTCAAGGTGAAGCGGAATCAGGGGAGTACTTCAAGCCATCACCTGAGCCAAGTATGTGCTTGACACCGTCTTGAAATAGCCTAAAGCACCAGTGTTCGGTTTGTCTAAACATTTTAATTTCTTTAGATGATTAGTATTGTTCCTAGCCTATGTCGGCAGAGAAAACATCACCACTTGATTCAGCTTTCATTTTCAAGTTGGCGCAGCTGTGAAACCAGGAGCGTTTACAACAAGAGATCAAGTGTGCCAAAACTGCTGCACTAAACCCTCTTCTTCTGGAAGCGGGGAGGGGAGCCCATCTGTACCCCTTGATGCATCTTTGGACGCGGCTTTCAGCCATTCGTGCCTTTTACCTTCAGCTGTGATGTAGGTGTTTGTTATTTTTGTCCTCCTTGAACTGCGAGTAAGCGCAAGGTGTACGACTTTGTTATTTTACCTGCTGCTGTCTCGGATAACTATCAAATACTCAACGAATTTATCTTGCGGGGTGTAGAGGCATTGGCCCTTGTCGCATAGTGGACTCTCAAATCAAAATGCTGATTGCTCTTGTTTTTTAAATGGTTTCCACCTACGGAGCTGCTGGACTGAATTCAATATCAGGCTAACCTGATGAAGAAGCAAAGGGGATAAAGAGAGAGTAGTGCCAAAACCAGAGCTTTGTCAGGTCTTATCGAGGGCTGCCTTGTGACAGCCAGAGTCCTGGCTTATTGGCCGTCTGACACGTGCCCTTGTTTTGTTATTTCTACACCGGGCCACAATTCTTGGCTACTGCTGGGGAAAATGTATTTAAAAAGGTGAAGGGAGAGGCTGCCCTCTGAGGGAAAGGACAGCTGAGTGTCTGAGTGCAGCCTGAACAGAAATGGGGTTAGCAGAATGAGAAAGCTGTGCTTTACTGGCTGCCATTTGTTTTTTCCATCTTCAAGAGAAAGGTTGCAGAGGTGCTTGTTTTTATTTTTGCTAGTCATGTTAACAGGAGGCCAAAACCGCCCCCTCGTTCTGCTGGGAGGCGTTGGTGTGCAAGAGGGGAGGCAGACAGGGTGGGTGCCGAGGGAAGCGGTGGGCTGGGGGCAGCAGGAGCTCGGAGCGGCTCGCACCGACACCAGCCCTGGTAGCACCTGCCCCCCCGGCCCGGCCCCGGAGAAGCCCCCTGCTTCTCCCAGTAAAGACTGAAACGTCCAGAAGAGCAAGAACCAGTGCCTTCTCCACAGGGAACAGGAAAGCCTTGGGGGGGGTTCTCTTTTAGGAAGCCCTTGCAGTACTGGGTGCTCCCCTTCAGGTTTTACTCTGCTGTGCCTTTAGATGCTACTGAGCATTTGTGGCTCACTTAAGAAAAACATTGCAAGGCAAATGACACCACCTTCCTCGCTTTCGTCGGCTCCTTCATTCCCTCCATTTGTTTCCTTGGTATATATACATATACACCTTGTAGTAAGTTTTCAAAAGCTACAAGGGATCCTTCAGTGCTTAACACCACTTGGCCCTGTCTCTTTTCTCCTCCACTCCAAGGTATGTCCTGCCAGTATAAAAGAACAAAGAGATTACCATCCTCAGCAAATCTTTCAAGTCAGTCCTAGTTGACTTTTTAAAAAAAGTCCTGCCCTGTCGGAACTCCGTCCCTGCACCAGCGTGAGCCATGGCTGGGAGCGAGGTGCCAGGCGGGCTCCACGCAGCACAGGTGAAGACTCCCTCTCAGGCTTTACTTGTTTCCTCCTTCTTCTTCCCCTCTCCCCTGTCATCCCTCGCTCACAGCCACAGAAGTTGGGTTCAGTATTTGAAGTTTTTTTAATACCTTGTATATTTTAGATCTGCACAATGTACTCTGGATCTTGAACAAAGCAGCACACCCTCTTTGGGCTTGCTCTTGGTACCTCACCAGTTATTTAAAGACCACGGCTGTATACAAACGAACTCCTCACAACCCAACGCCCTTACTCCACAACTTGTTTGCAGTACCACGCAGCATCTAGAACCCCAGGCTGCAGGCAGCAGAGATACTTAATCGGTTTACTGCAGCATGGCTGAAGGTCACAGGTGTGAGAATAACAGCACTTGTGAAGAGGCCTAAATGAATCAGTTCCTTTGATTCCCAACGGAACTAAGTACTGAAGTACTTCAACAGAACCAGCTAAATAAAGCTTGCACAGTCACCTTGTTTCAAAAAAAAAAAAACAACCCTAAGAAACTTAAAAAGCTTGTGCCTGTTGATAATTTTTTCTACACCAACATTCTATGATGGTTGCAAAGCCTCCCAAAGCACCTCCAGCGCATACAGAACCGTACGGATTGTATAGGCAGCAGGCAAGCTGTGGCTGAAGAGCCGGCTCTTGGATAGGTGCTGTTCAGTTCTTTGCAAGTCAGCGTAACAGCAGACCTACCTCCGGGGCTGCTTCATGACAGCCATTACACCGGTAATTATCCAAGCCCTGCACACGCGCAGGAATATTCCCCTGCTCATCTAGAAGAAGGAGCCACGCTAAGGTAATGCAGAGGTAGGCATCGATCCCCTTCTTTCTGAAAAGTATTTTCATCTCAGGAAAGCTTCAAGATGGTACAGCTGATGTAAACGGCCATCTCCATCACCTCAGTTTGCGCAGTGATTCCAACAGAACTCCACAAGTTCAATATTCTGCCTCCTTTAAAAAACACCATTCTATGTAGCAGCTGACAGTTCAAAGTATTCTTCCTGCCCACGTCCATCCACTCTTCTCAAACAGCCGAGTTCATTTTCCAAGATGAGTATGTTCAAACTGCTAGGCTGTTCTTTCTCGACTTACTCTCTAGCACATCAGCAACGCCCCAGCTCACACCAAACCCGGGCGCTAGACCGGGTGGAGGTGTCAGTGCACGGAAGAGAGAACCGCGTGTCTCCTATGGCTCCATTCCAAGGGCAGCTTCTGACCTCACTGGTAAGCCTGACACACCCTGCTGGCGGTCAGGTCTGCAGCCCAGACCAGGACCATCATCAGCTTCAACTTCTGACTTCTGACAAGGTCACACTCCCATCAAGGAAAAGGAATACTCTGTTCCAGATTCAGCAGTACACAAGAATAAGCAAGGTAATTCTTGTGATGTACACAGGACTATGTCCTTGAAGTTACGAAGTACTCTTAAGTATTCACTGGTTCACGGCAAAAGTTCTCAACCAGCTTGGCAGATTCAGCTTTCCAAACTAGCCTACAGCAGTAAATTGTCCTCTGGGAACAGTTACTAAGTCTCTCTGTGCTTGCTACTCTCCAGTTACAGGTGATGTATTACGTCCACAGGGATTCTGAGAATCCCATCACAATGAAGAACGACAGCAGAATAATATTTAGGTCATTAGTCCTTTTTTAAAAATGCAAAATTTGAATAAACAGTATCTGCAAGCATGAAGTATCACCAAGATGGGAAGTATACGATGGCAGGCTGCAAACAGTTTAGCCTTCCACTTGCCTAGAGAAACTCAAGCTCCTTGTAAAACAATGACAAGACCATGAGCCAAAATAAATCTTTAAGCTCGGATTAATGTGCTCTTTTCAGTCACGCTGTTTGGTTCAACTTCTGGTTGTGCCTGGCCTACCAGTTGAACGCGAGTTGCTTTTTGTTCAGGTAACTTTCTTTTGATTCACAATCACAGTCACATCAGTCGTTCCCAAACACTTTCAACCCATTCATAGCTCATTTTTTACACCATAAAATGTGGCATCTTCCTGCACTACTACTGTAAAAGCTTATCAGCATGAGCAAAGGATTACTTTCTATTTCTAGCATGGTATTTACTGTTAAGGAGCATTGGTGTTAATACAATTCAAACCTTTAAAAAAACCAAAAGCAAACCAAACCACTGCAGATGTAATCAAGCAATCATGAAGCCTTTCCAGTTCTCCTAATGCCAGCAGCAGGTAGTTCATGCTCACGTTGCCCTATGCGTGTCGAGGTTTGTGACTGACTCAAATACAGTATTTCACTTGAGACTACCTACATTTTAAGACATTATTTGAAGGTATTTGGACATACAATTCTATGAAGCATTTGCTCCACATATCGGTTCTCCAAGGTTCAGTTTGCCCTGCCCTGCATTATCCACTTCTGGAAAGCAGACTTAAGACTGGGAAACACTTAAATTTCTTACTGGTTTGTGGAAAAAGAACCGTAGCTGAACATTCATTCAAATATTAGTCCTCTGTGACAGGCATTCACTATGATTCTCACCTCAAACTTTCAAAAACCTGAAAAGACAATACGGCATCCTTTGGGTGATCAGTCACATTCAAAGAACTGCTCTTTACCAACAGGCACAAATTTTCAAGCAAAGCTAACTACTGAAACTTATTCCCACTCTTTTAACAGATCTCTTCTGAACAGGGCAGCTGCTGTTCCCTTCCTCATCATTTGTACTACTGGCATGAGCGTATCACAAAAGACAAAAAAAAAAAAAAAAAGAATCTATTTAGCAGACTAAATATTTACAATTATACCCTGTATATGTGCCACGTCCATTAATTCATAAGCTGTAACTTAGAAATTCTAGATTTAAAGTTACTTTAAAACAGGCTGATGTGACCAAGCACTTCCAAAAGATCAGAACTGAACATGTAGCTTAGTAACGCAACAAGTACCATTACAAAGATGACACGCGTGAATTGCATGTCACGCAACTGGTGTCTCAGACTAAGCTTATAAAACACGCAGACAGCAGACTGCCTGCCATCAGGGCAACGTTCTCATTCTGTTCTATCTCGGAGCGCTGCATGCATCCTCAGATCCATCCAAGAAGGCTCCCCTACCGAGAAAGCTTTAGTTCTGGCATCTCTGCAGCCCTTGGAAGCAGAACGGAAATTTTACAACAGAGGTTGACCAGAAAAGACAGAACAGGCCGCTGTATCACTTCACTTGTGGTCTGCCCAGCCGAAGCTACCACAACAGCACTGGGAAGACAAGGCAGAACCAGATCGCTTCTGAGCTTCACTTACATCACCAGGCAGGTTTTGAAAAAAGTGAAGACCCACAGTTGACATGGAAAAGCAGAGTTTTATCTTCATAAGAAAATCCATGCCTGCACATCAACCTCAAGGTCTCAGCAACATTAAGAAGGTGCACCATAAGCTTTTCCATAGCAATAACACTTAACCAAAGAAAAAGGTTTTTTCAAAAAATATTTTATTAGAAAAAAATTAAAAGTTATTCAATAAACCACTGTACAAAACATATTTCTTTGGTCAATTTGTGAAAGTTGCCTTAATTTCTTTAACTACCCACATACGTGAAAGGGATTTTTCTTAAATAAAGAACTGATGTAGACAACAAAGCAAGCTGCTGTTGTTGGCAATAACTATGTAATCACCTTCTCAAGGGATGTTTGAGGCTGCACGCATGACTTACAGAAGAATTCAAAACTGATCAGAAGAGCGCAGGTGGAAGACCGCTGCCAAAGAGTAAGCGCCAAGAACTTGGTATTTTCCATTGCGAAGAAGCATCAGTGGAATCGTTGCTCTGCAACAAAACCAGAGTAATTCATTAAGTTTTAGATAGTAACGATGTCATTCTACCTCTGGCATATGTATTAAAATAATGGGGAGCATTTCAAGTGTCAATATCATTGTGGGTTGCTTTAGAGAAGAGTACTGGAAGATCAAACTTGATCAAACCTTTACACAATTTTCCCCCACACCTGTCAGACAAAAGAACCGGTGTTTAGGTTTGGTTTTTCAAGTGGGGAAATTCCCAGTGAGATTTTAATCAAAATATATCTTTAATTTGGCATATCCTTGATGACCAAGGGCCAAACCAAACCCAACTCATACATTTTTAACTCTTCTAAAGTTCAGCTGAGTAACATTTTTAATGTTCCAGATTGAAAAAAAAAAAAGAAAATAATGCATAAAAAAATACGAAAGCAAGAACTCTAGATCAAACAGCACTTACTTCGCTTTTAATTAGCTGGAGCCATTCATTAAGATAGTTAACAAGAGCAAATGCGTCAGGGATGTTGTCCCCTTCTGAGCAGAATTTCAGAAGAACTGCCATTTGGATTCCTTTTGAACAGCTGCAACAAAAATGAGCAGGCATTTCTATTACTTTTGCAGAACAGTTACATTTATGTATTAAGAGCAACAACAATCTGCATATTGCTTGTTAAAAAAAACCAAAACCAAACAAAGTAAAACTATATGCATATACAGAGAGGGTTTTTTTCTCCCCCTCTCCAGACCTCCTTAATTGCATTTTCACACTTCATGTTCTTCTTCTTAGTCTTGAATTTGTTCTTTGCTTTGTGAGGCAGGAATCTCAGGTCATGGAAGAGCTACCCAGGGCCTCTTTTACACACTTAGTTTGCATTTTTGTGCTGGTGGGGCATCTATACACATCCTTTGACACAATCACTCCTTATCTTTCTGTGTATTTCAAACAGCAGTTTTGCAGGCTGCATATCACTACTTTACTCACAATATTCCCATTTTTTCATTCAGATATTAAGATTCTTATTACATTTTATATTTTTTTTTCCCCGAAGTCCTGGGAAGTCTTTTCCTTCGCATTTGTATATTGTTTCCATACTGAAGTCAGTACAAAGGTAAGTATGCTATTAGTAACTCTCCTGCTGTTGGATGCAACAGTTTGGACAGGTCTCAAAAACAATAGCTAAAAAAATAAAAGTGAATTTTCCACCTGACACTTACAAACCAAACACCTTTTGCAGAGCTAACACAGTTGTACCATAATGAGAGAGTATTACTATATAAAATTTGAAACTCAGACGTGCTTTCAGCACAACTTCTGATGCACACATGTTTTTACAAAACCCCCCCATCTAATTGTTTGCTGGCCCTGAAATCTTAACTCATTCTTAGATTCTTAGTGCTTAGATTTTATTTTTTTTTTTTTTACAAACGATGATGGAACTATTTGTCACAGGAAACAGCTTTAGTTAAATTATCACAGCTACAGGAATTTTACTATTTACAAATTGTGGTTGGCATAAAATCAGATACCAGGTTAATCACGATCTTAACTGTAAAGGCTTTGTTATTTTCCTTTAGCCCATTCATTTACATTTTTATCATATTTTAACTTTATGATGCAGAATTCCCTATTTTTTTCCTCTTAATTATGGGCTTGATCTGGAAGAAGTTCTATTCCTATAAAACCCTTTCCTATGAAAAGAGGGACTTTTCTTTTCCTATAACAGAGCGGTTTAAAAGATCATTTTACCCATGTACTAAAACCAAGACTTTTTCTTTTATCTTCCTGCGCTTATCTTTAGACAACTCACCTCTCAGTAAACAATAGTTTTGTGATGCCACCTCCAGGAATATGTAGAACTTTTTCTGTATCATCTATTCCAGGGTAAGCTGCTACTTTTTCCATTTCTTTCCAGTTTAGCTCCTGCATAAGGCCTCCGACTGCTTTCTCAAGATCAGGTGTAAGTAGGTACCGTAGTGGTGTCCTAGAAACAAACCCAGAATACATTCAGCCTGACAATAAAAGACACTACCAACGTTATTACTTGTGACCGACAGAAGCTGCAAGCATTGAGGACCTCGCACCCGCAATGGAGAATTGCACTGACCTTCCTTCCCTTCCTCCTCAAATCAAAGTTAAAAAGTAGTCTGTGGCCTCAAAACACTAAACTACTCAACTTTCTGCCACAAACAGAAGTAAGGTATCCTCTTTTTAGGAGCGCAAACAACTGGCAAGTACCAGACACATAAGCACATAAATAGGAGAACGGCTTATGGTTGTTAAAATGATTTACAAATAAAATGTGTTTTTTCTTCCTTCAGATAGAAGATGATTAATTTCAAGTTTGTTAGGGTAAACTTGGACTTCACAGTGATACAGTATTTTTAATAAACTCACACTACAAATATACACAGACTTCAGTCAAGTCTAAGTATTTTCTGAACGCGCTACCCTCACTCTTCAGTGAATCTGCTGTAAGAGAGTTATTCTGCGGTGCTGGGGGGAAGGTGTGCTAAATCACCACCACTCAGACCGCATCGCGTAACCATCAGGCTCCCTCATTTCATTCCGTGCTAGCTGGCCATTCTGCAACTGGATGCAAATATCACTGGTAACTACATCGGGGACATGCACGGACCGAAACCTCCTTTAAGGCCCTACGCATCTATACAGCCTGAGGATAATAACTGGTCCTTCGCAAAAATACTGACTTTTGTTTGGTTTTGTTACATCACCAATTATGATGTCCTCAATTGGCGAGTAATGCTTGTTTTTTAAAGGGGTACTATCTAATAAACATAGTCTGAACCTTGCAGTTGCCTCCCAACAAAGAAGAATTGATAACTTCCTATAAAAAAAAAAAGACAACTTACTATATTAAAGAAAACCTTCAAAACACAGAATAATGAAGGAGAGGTAAGAAACTAACCAATATTCTAATTAACTGTTAAAAATCTAATCTGTGGCCTGTACGTTAGCAGCTAATCCCTGACATTGCTTGCAGGCACAAGAAATTAAGAAGTTAAAACTGAGGCTCTGTTGCTTGACAGTACAGGCCAAGTGCAATTTACTTGCAGCTTGTTATTTGCTCAGCACGTTCAACAGTAGTAACTAACAAAGTTCAGAGACTGATCCTGTGTAACGTCATGTTTTAATAGTATAGTAAGTATTTTATAACCTATGTACACAGCCAAGCAAAAGAACCCTGCCAAAAGTACTCAGCAGGGGGAAATATGCCAGTTTGTCAAAAAGAACAGAAACATCAATTAGGTCTTTTAACGACACAAACGTACCCAAGAAGTTGCTCATCATTGCGCTGGTATGCATGGCTGCTAGACAGAAGAACGACTCTGGCACATTTGCTGCTTTTCACCCAAGAAAGCAGTGTTTGACAGAAAGGCCTGTACTTGTTCTTTATGCAAAGACAGAGGGAAAAAAGTGAAAAATGCATTGTGTCCTTAAAAAAAAGCCCAAAGCCAACAATACTAGGTGTTACATACATCTTTAGCAGTGATGTAAATTTTTCTTCATATCCATTTAGTCTTCAGCTTCAGATAGATTTTTAAAAAGCAGAGGACTGCTCTGGTTGTTTACTTAATCAAAACTACATGAATAATAATAAAAATTATCATTAAGGCCATGTTAACAACAACAGTACCACCCATTGTGTGTGCCATTAATATCAATGGAAAAAGCTTTAGAGTAAGATGGGATGGCAGGATCACACTGTATTTTTCCACACTTTGAACTGCCAAAGACTGCAGCACAAAATTTTTTCTAGCATGGTATTCTGCTTATTTTAAATTACAGCCACTGTCCAGTTAATGAGTAATTACAAATTCTTCATTTTTTACACAATGAATGCAGTTTAAACGCATATGGAACACTATGAAATAATTAAATTGGAGTGACACCAAAAATTAAGCTATCGCAATAAAAGAACACACAAAAACAATAAATGTAAAGGAAAAAAAAAAAAAAAAGAGACGAACAAAACCCAGACCATTTTAAGGTTAATAATCTCAAGACTGTTAATAACTAAGGACATATTTACACTAAAATCTACCAACATATGTGGTCTGTTCCAGGGTTTGGAAAAAACGAAACCAAACCAAACCTCAACCCTCAATGAATGCAGGTCAGTTTCTGTATCAACTGCAGAAGGCACAAAGTAGAAAAATATTTTGCTAGGCCACTTAAACTATTTGCCAGTAGAACTATTCAAACTGAACAGTGAGGTAAGAACAATCAATGAACATAAATACCTTTATAAAAGGTGATCTGATCTGCAGAACTACAAGTTTCTTTGAAGGTAACGAATACACTACAAGAAGAAATAATTAAGTTTTGTTAGAAGAAAGCAAGGAAGAGAACTGGGTTTAGAAGTATCCAGATTTACCCACTTTACAAACCACAGGATAGTAAACCTTTCAGCTACTAATTCATACAGGAAAGCCTGACAATATCCAGAGTGTTAGAAATATGTATTTTTGTGCATTGTCTTCATTGGGCTTAATTTCACTTTTCATAAATTCAAAGGATTGAATGAAGAGAAATATAGGAAGGTCTGTCTCCTGTAATGATTGAGATATTCTCTTTATGCAGCTTTGCAAAGACTGACAGATTATTCTGAAATTTCCATGATGCCGGGGGGGGGGGGGGGGGAAAGGAAATGAACAAAAAGGGTTTTTTAAGAATTTGAAGTGGGGAGGGAGAGGGAGAAACACCACATAAGGAAAAAGGCAAACACAGAGAAGGAGAGAGGGAGGGAGAGAGGATAAATATCCTTCTACACCAGAAATTCAGCTTGCATTCCAGCAGTTTACTCTAAGTACGTGCACACTTCATGTTGCTTTGGATTAGAACTGCAGAGAGTTTTGGCTGCACTGTAATATGAAATTCAACATTCCTTACTGGTTCCATACGTCAAATTGTTTATCTAAAATAACAATAGTAACAGTTTCCTCTGTGAAATGTAAATGCATTCTTATCTGTAAGTTACCAGAGTTGTTACTACTGACCTTAGTTTAAACATTGCTCACAAAAGCAAAATCTAACAACAAAAAAAGTAAATGTGACATTCTTGCTCCTGCAGCTTGCAATTACCTTCAGCATCCAATACCCACCTTCAGCATTTATACTCAGCTCCACCGAGTTTTCTTCTGCTGTTGCATATGGATTATTTCCAACCATTGGCACCAGGCAATCAGTGTAGAAGTACCCGACTTTGGTCATGTCAAGTGTGGAAATCACTAGATCTATTGCCAGTTGACCAACATTTCCCACTGACACTGCTGGCTGAAGTCACAGAAGTTACTGAATTACAGGGTGGTTTATGGACAACACAAGATGCTCTTCAAATACTGAAAGTTTAAATTACTTCAATTCTGGTCAAACACGATTTCTAAAAGCGGCGGCTCATCCTCTGACAAAGGTAACTATTTCGTAACAGATTACTAATACAGACTTTGGTCCCTGTCCCGCAAAGAACACCCTGGCCACTCCTGTGAATAATCCTGTCTCATTGCAAACTCGAACAAGGGCTTGGAAACTTGTCTCCTCCCTCTCTTTTTTTGGATATAGAGCACACAAAAGTCACTCAAACGACTAATGCCAAGATTGGCAGGCCTCAAGTGACACCTAAGGGTAATGATGATGTTACACATTAAACCTACAAATCTCAGACTGACCCGTATACAAGTGTAGGTCGTTTTTAATTTTTTAAGGATGGAAATGCGAAGGGTCATCCTGATGCATTTCATAGGAAGTGCCATGGGTCGCCACCGATCGGGGCAGATACTGACCTAGTATGATGGCACGGAAAGAGAAACTATCACAGGAAGACAACCGTGACATTTTCGGTTGCTTCCCTCTGATTTATAAGCAAGTCCGCCTCTA